>NC_142809.1:55725417-55775417 GCF_049724085.1 Artemia sp. Qi Xiang Cuo | reverse complement strand
CGTAGTTTTAAGTTCTGGAAATTAGGTCTTTGACAATTACAACTCCCCCATAGCCATTGTGTTCAGCGTAATTTATTTCCGGATAGAAAATATTTTTTTGAGGAGGACACTCCCCCAAAACCCTCCGGGCAAGGGTTTTAAGTTAAGCCCTGGGGGCATATAAGGTATTTATAGAAGGCTTTGTCGTAGAAACTACAAAAAGCCTCATTCGATTGGAAATTCATAGGGCTAGTGCCTTTTTTAATAGTCGAAAGTGATTGGAGGGCAACTAGCTCCCCCCCCCCACGCCCAACATTCCCCAAAACACATACAATCAAAATTTTTAGATATCTATTTTGTTCAGCGTAGTTAATTTCCGGACAGAAAATTTGTTTTTGAGGGGGACATTCCCCCACAGCCCTCAGGGCAAGGGTTTTAAGTTATACCCTGTGGGCATATAAGGTTTTTATAGAAGGCGTTGTCGTAGAACTTCAAAAAAAGCTGATTCGATTGGAAATTCAAAGGGCTAGTACTCTTTTTAATAGTCAAAAGTGATTTGAGGGAAACTAACCCCCCCCCCCCCCCACGCCCATCGTTCCCCCAAACACATCCAATCAAAATTTTGAGATAGCCTTTTTATTAAACGTAGTTTTAAGTTCTGGAAATTAGGTCTTTGACCATTACAACTCTCCCACAGCCCTTAGGGCAAGGGTTGTATGCCCTGGGGGCATATTAGGTTTTGTTTAGACAACGTTGTCGTAGAAACTTCACAAAGGGCTCATTCGATTTATTGTAAATGGCTAGTTTCCTTTTTAATAGTCGAAAGTGATTCTAAATCAACTGACACCCATTCCACGCCCACCATTTCCCCAAACAAATCCAATCAAAATTTTGATATAGCCATTTTTTTCAACGTAGTTGAAAGTTCTGGAAATTATATATTTGAGCAGGACACTCCCCCCCCCAGTCGTCAGGGGCAAGGGTTATAAGTTGTGCCCTGGGGCATATATGGGTCTTGTGGAAGGAACACTCGTATAAACTTTAGATAGGGATCATTTGATTGAAAATTGAAAATTCTAGTTAACTTTTTTAGCGTCAAAAGATATTGGAGGGTAGCCAGCTCCCCCCCCCATACCCTTTTTTTCCCAAATGTATCCAATAAAAATTTTAAGATAGGTATTTTGTTAAAAATAGCTCATATAACATATAACAAAAACAAGATCATATAACAAAAATTCCGGTGTCGACACAACCCACCAGGGCCCGGCGGCAGGCGTTGTAAGTTATGTCCTGGGGGCATATATGGGTCTTATGGAAGGGATACTCGTATTAACTTCAAAGAGGGATCATTTGATTGGAAATTGAAAGTTCTGGTTCACTTTTTAAGAGTCAAAAGAGATTGGAGGGCACCTAGCCCCCCTCCCCCTCCACGCCCTTTTTTCCAAACCCATCCGATAAGAACTTTGAGATAGCTTTTTTTAAAATAGTGCAAAGACCATATAACAAAAACTCAGGGATAAACACAGCCCCCCATGGCCCGAGGGCAGGTGTTGTAAATTATGCCCTGGGCAATATATGGTTCTTATTAAAGGGATGTTCGTAAAAAATTCAGAGATGGCTCATTTGATTGGAAATTGAAAGTTCGAGTTCACTTTTTTAGAGTCAAAAGAGATTAGAGGGCAACTAGCCCCCCCCCCCCCGCAATTTTTCCCCAAATGCATCCAATAAAACTTTTGGGATAGCCATTAAGTTAAAAATTGCTCAAAGGTCAGAGAACAAAAACTCAGGTGTCGTCACAATCCCCCAGGGCCCGGGGCAGGCGTTGTAAGTTATGCCCTGGGCTATATATTGTTCGTATGATGGATGCTCGTATAAACTTCAGAGAGGGCTCATTTGATTGTACATTTAAAGTTCGAGCTCACTTTTTAATAGTCAAAAGAGATCCGACGGCAGCTAGCCCCCCTCCCCCACGCCTTCTTTTCAAAACCCATCTGATGAAAATTTTGAGACAGACATCTTGTTAAAAATAGTTCAAAGGTCGGATAAGAAAAATGCAGTGTCAATACAACCCCCCAGGGCACAGAAGAAGGCAGTCTAAGTTATGCCCTAAGGGTATGTATGGGTCTTATGAAAGGGATGCACGTATAAACTTCATAGAGGGCTCATTTGATTGGAAATTGAAAGTTCAAGTTCACTTTTTAAGAGTCAAGAGAGTTAAACTAGCCCCCCTCCCCCACGCCCTTTTTTCCCCAAAAGGGTCCGCTACAAATTTTGAGATACCCAGTGTTTTGAAAATTTTTCAAAAATTAGATAACAAAAACGCCCCCCCAGAGCCCGGGGTATAGGCGTTGTAAGTGTTGTCCTGGGGGCGTATATGGTTCTTATGAAAGGGATGCTTTTATACACTTCAGAGAGGGCTCATTTTATTTGAAATTGAAAGTTCTAGTTCAATTTTCAAGAGTCAAAAGATATCCGAGGATAACTAGCCCCCCCCCCAAACACCCTTTTTTCCCCAAGCCCATCCGATAAAATTTTTATAATAGCCATTTCATTAAGGGAGCCCACCAGGGCCCGGAGGCAGGCGTTATGAGTAATGCTCTGGGGGCATATATAGTTCTTAATGAAGGGATGCTCGTATAAACTTCGGAGAGAGCTCATTTGATTGTAAACTGAAAGTTCTCGTTCACTTTTTAAGAGTCAAAAGAGATCGGAGGGCAACTTGCCCCGCCCCCCTCTTCCACGCCCTAAATTCATCCGATAAAATTTTGAGATAGACATTTTGTTAAAAATAGTTGAAAGTTCTGATAAAAAAAATCAGGTGTCGACACAGCCCCCCAGGGCCCGGGGGTAGGTGTTGTAACTTATGCCCGGGTGGCATACATGGTTGTTATGGAAGGGATGCTCGTATATACCTCCTAGAGGGCTCATTTGATTGGAAATTGAAAGTTGTATTTCACTTTTTAAGAGTCAAAAGTGATTGGAGGGCAGCTAGCCTCCCCCCCACACTCCATTAATTATTTTTTCCAGAGGCACTTCATATAGAAGGGGTCGTCGTATAAACTTCAAAGGGGGCTAATTCGATTGGAAATCAAGAGTTCCTCAATAAAAATTTCTCCTCAATAAAAATTCCTCAATAAAAAATTTGAGGTAGCCATTTTGTTACAAATAATTCAAAGATCATATAACAAAAACTCCTTTACGAATGGTCATTTCGTTAAAAATAGTTCAAAGGTCAGATAAGAAAAACTCCTGTGTCGACACAACCCCCCCCCTCCCCCCGCGGGTGGGGTCAGGCATTATAAGTATTGCTCTGGGGGCCTATATGGTTTTTATGGAAGGTATGCTCGTATAAACTTCAGAGAGGGTTTATTTGAGTGGAAATTAAAAGTTGCAGTTCATTTTCTCAGAGTGAAAAAAGATCGGAGGCCAACTAGCCCCTCCCACCCTCCACGCCTTTGGGTGTATCGGATGGATAAACCCATTCGATAAAAATTTCAGGTATCTATTTTGTTAAAAATAGTTCAACCATCAGATATTCAAACTCCAGGGTCGACACAACCCCCCAGGGCCCAGGAATAGGTGTTGTAAGTTATACTCTGGGGATATATATGGTTCTTATAGAGGGGATACTCGTATAAACTTCAGAGAGGGCTCGTTTGATTGAAAATAGAAAGTTCTAGTTCACTTTTAAAGAGTCGAAAGACACCAAAGCTTAATCTAGTCCCCCACGCCCTTTTGCCCAAACTCTTCCGATAAAAATTTTGGCAATTGCTTTAAAAATAGTTCAAACATCAGATAATAAAAACTCCGAGGTTGACATAAACCCATTTTTTCATTTTGATATTGTCACTTTGATATCAGTTTTGATACTTTGATGAATATTTGACTTTTTTTTAAGTTTGATTTTGAAATAAGAAATTTTTAAAAACTTGAAATTTTTGCAATCAAAAACGAACAAAACTTGCAAATCAAGCTTCAAACGAACAAAAATCACCACAAACAAGAGTTTGGGTATGACCTCCTTCTCTCACTGCAAAAGTCTAAAACCTACTGCGTCATTGGCGCTTTACTGAAAACTATATGCGTCTTGAACAGTCTTGGAAAGTATAAACAACATCAAATTGAATATGTAATGTATAATGATATTAATTGTTGAAATATCCATCAGTTCAAGAATTTATTTCACTGTAATTGTATTTTTATTATATTCCCGAATAAGCAAGCAGAAGAGGGGAGGTTTCTTGTTGCAAGTGCCGTCGTACCTGCCGGGAGTGGGGTCTCCCTTAAACTGCAGGGAATAGGTAGCAAGAACCTACGCATCCCTTGCTTATCGGCGCTAAATATGGCACAGACGAATTTACGTCTCAACCCAACCCTGAACTTTCTCCAGTCAAACAGAAAGCTGGATCTAGCGTTGCTGTCGAAAATGACTTGCGATTTCTTCGAGTTAACAGCATTACGCGACGCTAAATTGGAGCTCATTCAGATAACATTCCCTGCAAGAGCCTCTCAAGCTACGAAAAGCCGAACAAAAGATTCAGTGACATCAGAAATCCTGGATTTCCTACCTTAATGCCACCAGAACAACACCTGATTTCAAAGGTTAGTTATCAATCATCTTTCTCAAGTCCCACAGGTCCTCGAGAATAATTTCTCTATCCTGCTAGGAAAAATACGGGATCTGAAGAGCTCTCTGTCCGTCGTCGAGAAGTATATGATTGGTTTTAAATTGACTGCCTCCACAGACATTGGCGCTACTGCAGCAGCAAACAACGAGCAACGGATTTGTACTGTAATCGTCGAAGACGCTCCATGTATGGACCCCCTGACTAGACTACAAACATTTGGTCAATTGCAGTCTGAAGATGGCATACAAGCGGTCAGGCAACTGAGAAATAATAAGCTTCAAGTCAAATTCAGTGACGTTGTAAAAGCCAAAGCTTTTTGAAGTGAGGCCCCTAGCATCCTTTCCGCAAAATTGCCGAGTGGCAGCCAAAACAGCATAAAGTGCAAACTGAGGGAAGAAAAATCGTTTGGCATAATAAGAGGACTTTCCGTTGATGTGAATGCTAATGAACTGGTAAAGCATAATCCAGGCCTTTTAGGGGAAGCTCTCCGCTTCGGACAAAGCGAAACGGTCAGACTGACTTTCAAAAATAAACTGACCATGAACTTTGCCATGTCTAACGGAATCAAGCTTGGGTGCGACTTTTTCCGGGTAACGAAATTCAAGGAGGCCCCAAGAAGATGTTCCAGATGTCAAAGCTACGACCATCTCATTGAAAACTGCAAGAACAGTCCCAGATGCTCTAGATGTGCTGGACCTCACACTAGTAACAAAGACACGCCATGCAACGAAGACCCCAAATTCGTTTCTTGCGAGGGATCTCATGTCTGCTTCAGCCTAACATGCCCTAAATTAAGAGAGATTCTGAAAAACAAGAGTAAGCAATGAATATGTCTCTTAAAGCTCTTAGTCTGAATATCAATGGTTGTCGCAATAAAGAAAAGGCCATAGACGATCTTCTCCAGATTTATGACGTAATGTTTATCCAGGAGCATATGCTTTCTGGACTGAATACAAACGTCCTAAACAGATCCCGGTCTCATGATGTCTTCATACAACCCGCAAGATCTACGGCAGGGCGTCCGTCCGGAGGCCTGGCAATATACGCTAGGAAGGAACTATTGGCTGATCCGTCGATTAGAAGCAGTAATCTATTATGTGTCTCTGCTGAGGGAATCGAGTTCATCAATGTATACATGCCTACTAACTACAATACTGCTGTTTCTCTAGCGAAATTCTCAAAAGCAGCAGATGCCCTTGGACGACATTTGGAGTGTCTTGAGCGTAGTGGGAGTAAGTGGCTAAAAGCAGGTGGCTTCAACTGTGGCCCTACCAAGTACCATACCCTGTCTGATATTTTTCTAAACTGCCTCCCAACCTCTTATAATATCTGGCTGAAGTCGCTGGATTTTACGTACACCCATACTAGTGGTCATACGTCAAATATTGACCATGTGCTTTTGTCCACATCCATCCCTGGTCTCCCAGTTACAGTATGTACTGACGATCCGATTAGTGACCATGCCGGAATTTCGTTCCACCTGCATTCAGCACAGAGCACTAATAACGCCTGTTCAAGAAGGTGGGTCTACAAGCAAAACTGGCAAAAGTGTAATATTGCCTGATATATTGCCACTGTTGCTTCGGTCCTTAGTTGCATAAAAGTTCTGTTTCATCTACTCTGTACTGGTCCAACTAACATGGCAGCCTCTATTGAACTCAGCACTTACTATCATCAAGTTATCCACGCTCTGAAAGCTGCTGAATCAAAAGCGGTTCCTACAAGAAGAGTCAAAATTGGGACAAAGAAACCGATGTGGTCCGAATCCATCGAACTCCAGACGGATAAACGACGTGCTAAAATGTGGCTAAACATTTGGATTGCTTGCGGAAGACCATTACGCGGGACTGTATTCGACCTGAAACGGAGTAAAAAACGTAAATACAAAGCTGAGATGAAAAAGTGCCGTATTATCGGGCAACAGTTCACTGAGAACAAGAAATCATGGCGAAGTATAATTAGACCGGACGACCGTGCACCTAATACTTCTCTGAGACTGCATGACTGGCACTCTTACTATACTTCGGCGTACGGAGACGAGAATCTTGCCATAACCAGCCAGTATGAAAAGGAAGTCACCAGCTGGCATGCGCGCTTCTCGGGACAGCGCTGTGTTGTTCCCATATCCCTGGAAAAGATCAAAATCGCATTCAAAAAGACACTTTCCAAAGGAAAAAATGGGATAGATGGCGACGGTCTCACAACAAAACATCTCAAGCACTTACCTGAAAGTTTCTATTCCCACCTTCAGCTTATCTTCCAGATGTGCATCACCAGGGGTTTTTTACCAAATATTTTCCTGAAAGGAGTCATCACTTCTATCGTCAAGAAAGGAAAAGATCCCAATGACTGTAATTCTTACAGACCCATAACAGTCTCTTGCATCCTGAGCAAAGTGTTTGAGTATGTGATCTTCTCCGAGCTGGATAATGGAGATTTCAGGGATAATCAACTTGGATTCCAGAAAGGTCTCGGTTGTCCAGAGGCTCATCGCCTTCTTGCTAACATACTTATGGACTCAGAGAGAAGCAAGTCGCTTTTTTATATGTGTACTATTGATATTTCAAAATTGTTCAATAACGACAACCACATGCAAGCAATGAATGCTCAACTGTTGAGTGGTGTAAGTACAATCGTAATGAAAACATTGAAATTCTGGTGCGAATATTCTAAAGTTTCTACCAAATGAAAAGAGAGAATCTCAGATCCCGCCAAAATCAAAAGAGGGGTGAGGCAAGGGAGCGTTCTTAGTCCTCTCATTTTCAAACATGCGATTTCCAAGATTCTGGACCGCATCTCGCCCTCTCTTCTACTTCACGGTGCCGACCTGTCTGACCTTGCATACGCTGACGACGTCCTTCTGCTCAGTAGATCGAAAGCTGACTTACAAGATAACCTGAGTCGACTCCACAGTGACTTTCTTTCTATCGGACTCTCTATCAATATATAGAAGTGCGAGTTTTTAACCTTCAACGCACCTAAAAGTGAATCTGCGACCCTAGGCAATCATGCAGTCCCTGCAGTGTCTGAGCTACGATATCTGGGTATCATGATTGCAGAAACGATCGGTAAAACCAGGCAATCCATCGTCAAGCAAACAGCCACCGCCATTAAACGTGCTTACGGGTCTGTAGTGCCGAATCGCAGACGCTACTCCAGGAAATCTCTAGCCTCAATTCATCGTTCAGTTTGCCAGCCACATGTAATCTACCTTGCCGCTGCATCCCATGTGCTGACAGTGAGAGACTCTGAACAAATCCGAAAGTGCTACTACAAGTATGCAACATTTTTACTGTATATATCCAAGCGATACCGGAATTCTCGACTGGAAAAATATGGACTTCCGGAGCCATCCAAGCAATGGTCGACCATTCGGGACAATTCAGTGTTCAAAGTCAGATTGATGAGACGTCGTTTTTCACCTGCATTTGTTTGAAGTTGGTTTCCTTTTTTCTTTTTTGTTGTGCTCCACTATAATCTTTTTGTATATGGTAGGTAATTAAATTATTATTATTATTAATCCGTTTTCAGTTAAGCGCCAATGACGCAGTAGGCTTTTGGTTTTTATTTACAGTTAGGAATGGAGGCAGTATCCAAACTCTTGTTTGTAGGGAAACTATATTCATCTTTAAGAACTTTAAAAAGAGCTAACAAATTAAACTGAATATTCGATTTATAATGATATTAATTGCTGAAAGCTCATCAGTTCAAAGTGTTACTATAATCTTAATGTTTATTTTAAATATTAAGCACAAAAGAAAATATTTGTCATAAAATTGGTTTTCTTAAAGCGCCAATGACGCAGTAGGTTTTAGACTTTTACAGTGAGAGAAGGAGGTCATACCCAAACTCTTGTTTGTGGTGATTTTTGTTTGTTTCAAGCATGATTTGCATATTCAATTTAAGTTTCACTCGTTTTAAGATTTATTTCGTAATTTACATTAATATCTATTGTATGTTTGTTTGCATTGATTGCTTATTTGATTTCTGTTCGTTTTAAGTTTCATTTATACTTCAATAGGATTGTTTTTTTTCATTTTAATCTTGATACTCTTATTCAATATAAGCATTACATTCTTTAAGATCCATTTGTTTTTTTATATTATTACTTGTTGTATGTTTTTGCTATGATTGTCTATTTAATTTCTGTTCAATTTCGGTTTCATTTATTCTTTAATAGTAATTTCTGGTCGTTTTGAGTTTGAATTTTAAAAGGTATTTGTATATGCTGAGCTTAAGTTTAAAATGACCTTTACTTTTATTTGAAAAACTTATTTTTTGGATTTTTTATCATTAATCATTATAAAAAGCACTAATTCTTATTTTCTTTTTTAATGATTTCCTTTTCATTCAGGAAATTATATTCACTGTATCTTATTATTCTGCAATGATTCCATTTCCTTCCTATTTGCAGATGTAGAGGGTGTAATCATTCCAATTTTGAAAGTTTTAAAACAAGATAATCTAATTTTGAACTGATATTAGGAAGTAAAAGTACCTTAAATATCAGGGAGAAAAATTGACCTGGGCAAATGTGACGAAACAGGATGCACAGGACATTTTTCAATTTTGCCATTAACCAGGCTCAAATTTTTAATTGATGATAAGATTTCAAAGGCAATATATTTGGACAAATACTAATACAGAAAATATTATGAAGTGTCATGGACTCCTAATTTTCTCGTTTTCCATATGTTAAAACCAAATACGAATTAATTAAAAAAATATATATCTGCTCAAAATAAAAAGCAAATTTGACACTTAAAACGAGCTTTAAATTTTTTTTAAAGCTGCTTCATAAATCATAGGTTTTTTTTCCAAATTATTGGGGGGGGGGTAACTTCCCCCCTCTCCCACCTGAATGCCGACACTAGGCTCATTTAACAGCAGAATTATGCCATTTGACCATTAAGTTATAATCTTTATAGATATATTTTCGTAAAAATGAACATGATGCACCTCGTAGGAATCAGAGGCTTTTCAATTTATTGAAAAATAAAGAATAAAAATAAAGATTTTCAATTTATGTGACTGAATAGACCAAAAGAAGGCTTTTGAGCCAGGGCTTCTGACTTATTTTCCTCAGCATTGAATTTAGCTAACACGACATTTTACAAATGTTTATCTGCTTTTCACAAAACTTGGTATGAAAATGTTTTGAAGGCACTAATTAGAAATATGAGACCAAAATTCATTAGTCGTAAATAGATTATATTTTCACATTGACTTCTAACTTACCAGATGAAGGCCACTAAAAGCACTCTCAAACAAAAGAATCTTCGCATAAGCAAACACATGCCCCCGTATGTTTTAAAAATACGTAGCTTCTAAGGGAATACACCCCTCCCCTGCAAACTACAGGCTCCCTGTAGAAATCATCTAATCTCCAACTGAATTAATAGAAATTGTACTGGAGCTTCCCTTTTGACAGGTTAATCGATTGCTCTCTTATATTTCAATTTTCTAAATAGAAAGGCTCATTTTCTTCTAAACAAGTTCACATGTCAGATACAGCTGGTCGATCAATCCTAGCTTGTTTTTTGTTCATTTTCAAATAGAGCTGGAGAGAATATTTATGTTTTCAAAATAAATCAGCATTTTAACTAGCTAAATATGTACATCAATCTACAGGAAACAACTAAACAGTTCATGGTAGTGAATGATAAATATAGACTGATAGAAAGCATACACTTTTCTATTTTTCTCCAGTGTATTTTGTGAATGGAATAAACAGATCAGTTAAAACACCTTTTATGCTATCACTGCAGAACATTAACTAAAAATCAGAGTTGCAAAGAGGAGAGTTGCAAAGAGTTGAAAGGGGATACGTAAAATTTTGTAAAATTATACTCATATCCCTTCCAACTGGCTTTTATTTCATTGTAGATGTTTGTTTTTCTTTTTTCTATCATGGATGAAGAGAATTTCAAATTAAGTTTTCAGTTAATTTTTTTTAATGTTTATGTTTCAAAATTATCTTTTCAAAATAATTTCATTTTGTTTTTAAAATAAAGCAACACCAAAATTAGTTATATTATTATCATCAATTTAAAGGAAATAATTACACTGTTCATGGTAGTGAAAGATAAATATAGACTGACAGAAAGCATAAGCTTTTCTATTTTTCCTTCCTTCCTATCCCTTTTTCTATCTCTTTTCTATCCCTTCCAACTGGCTTTTATTTCATTGTAGATGTTTTTCTTTTTTTTTCTTTTTTCTATCATTGATGAAGAGAATTTTAAATTAAGTTTTCAGTTCATTGTTTTTAGTATTTATGTTTCAAAATTATCTTTTCAAAATAATTTTATTTTGTTTTCAAAATAAAGCAACACCAAAATCAGTTATATTATTATCATCAATTTATAGGAAATAACTACACTGTTCATGGTAATGAACGATAAATATAGACTGACAGAAAGCATAAACTTTTCTATTTTTCCTTCCTTCCTATCCCTTTTTCTATCTCTTTTCTATCCCTTCCAACTGGCTTTTATTTCATTGTAGATGTTTTTCTTTCTTTTTTCTTTTTTCTATCATGGATGAAGAGAATTTTAAATTAAGTTTTCAGTTCATTGTTTTTAATGTTTATGTTTCAAAATTATCTTTTCAAAATATTTTCATTTTGTTTTCAAAATAAAGCAACACCAAAATTAGTTATATTATTATCATCAATTTATAGGAAATAACTACACTGTTCATGGTAGTGAACGATAAATATAGACTGACAGAAATCATAAACTTTTCTATTTTTCCTTCCTTCCTATCCCTTTTTCTATCTCTTTTCTATCCCTTCCAACTGCCTTTTATTTCAATGTAGATGTTTTTCTTTTTTTTTTCTTTTTTCTATCATGGATGAAGATAATTTTAAATTAAGTTTTCAGTTCATTGTTTTTAATGTTTATGTTTCAAAATTTTCTTTTCAAAATAATTTCATTTTGTTTTCAAAATAAAGCAACACCAAAATTAGTTATATTATTATCATCAATTTATAGGAAATAATTACACTGTTCATGGTAGTGAACGATAAATACAGACTGACAGAAAGCATAAACTTCTCTTTTTTTCTCCTGTATATTTTGTGAATTCAAGCACAATTTGGTTAAAACAGCTTTTTTGCTATCACTCTGTAGAACATTAGCTAAAAATCAGAGTTGCAAAGAGGATAGTAAATCTCTTATTTATTTCTACAGAAAGGAAGATCGATAGCGACATAAAATGAAAGTATCCGTAAAAATTTCTAAAATTATAATCATATCCGTTCCAATTGTTGTCTGAATCATTGCAGATTGATTTTTTTTTTCTTAGCAGGGATGAAGAGACTTTAAAATTAATATTTCAGTTCAATATTTTCTGAAGTTTATGTTTTGGAATTATGCTTTCAAGGTAATTACATTTTTGGTTTAAGATTAAACATCACCAAAATTAGTTACAGTGCTATCCAGGGGATCGGAGAGACCACCCTCCCCCAATACATCTGTTTAGAATAATTACAATTTTGTTTTCAGAATAAAAAAGCAACAAAATCAGTTACAGTTTTATCCAAGGAACTGAGGGGACCGTGCCCCCCCCCCCCCCCAATACTTTTCTGGCACCTTCATCTGCTTTTTTTCTCTTTTTTACCCTTATTTAATTGAACATATCAGTTTGATCAATTATTAGCACCCTTGTCACATTGCCCCCTCCCATCAAGATTTTGTTCTAGATCTGTATTTGATATTATTATCAATTATTAGGAAACAACTAAACTGTTCATGGTGAAACGACAAATTTTATCAATCCAGGACGGGAAAAAAATTTATCGTTCTTGTATAAGACCCTGTTTTGAATATGTATACCCTGTCTGGCACCTTGGGTTGACCAAAGACCAATGTTCTAAAATTGAAAGTATTCAAAAAAAAGTAATAAAAATTATACTCGGGACATCCTATACTACATGCGATGAAGGTTTGGCTAGACTTGAACTTAGTACATTGGAGTTACGATTTCACATCCTTACCATGAACTTTGGTCGCAAGTGCCTTAGTTATGACTATCATCGACGTTTTCTCCCCCCCCCCTTAAAGAAAATCCCCGAGTCCTTCCTAATACAAGACTCGACACTCGTAGAGCTCCAAATACCCCAAATGTTGCCAATGGGGTATAAAACTCTCTTGCATCCTATTTTGTTTTTCATTTTAATAATTTATTTAACTTCTTGTTTATATTCTTCTATCATTTAATTATTTGACGTGCTTATGCTAGCTTTTTTGCTATTTCGCCGGTAACTCGTATTCTATTCTTAAGATAGACTTCCATAAAATATAAACTTCTCTATATATATTTTGTGCATGGAAGCACAATTGAGTTAAAGCACCTATTTTTAAATATCATGCTACAGAAAGTTAATTTAAAATCTCAGTTTCAATGAGGATATTTATTTTCTTATACGTTTCTACCAATAAGAAAAAAATGAACATAAACTGTAAGTGTATGTACAAAGTTGTTAGAATTATAACCATGTCAGTTGCAACTGGTGTTTCAATTCCGGTAGATTTTTTTTTTGTACATTTTTTAGGAGACTGGATGGGAATTTCAAATTATGATTTCAGTTCATCTCTTTAAATTTTTTTGTTTTCTAATTATACTCTTGAGATAATTTTAATTTTGTTTCAAAATGAAGCAGCCCAGAACCATTTAAAATATCAGCATCAGTCTATAGGAAACAGTGACACCATTCCCAGCAGCGAATGACAATTACCGCCTTTTACATCAATTAATTAAACATACTTTTTCCACAAAATATATTTTTCAAAAAAAGTAAAGAACTCCATTAAACCAAAAATGAACAAAAATTGAATCAAATAATCTACCTAGCATACGACTACCACAAATCAGAATCAATAAATAAATGAACAGAAATTAACAGAAATTAATAACAAAAAACATAAACAGAAAAAATAAATAGAAATTAATAAACAGAATAAACAGAATAAACATAAATTGAAATAAATAACAGAGTCAAACTCAAAACGAGCCAAAATTAATATGAGTAGGGTTCAGAACCCCTATGCTTTCTAAAAGTCAGAATATAATTTGTGCTTTACTGAAAAAATTCAAATGAAAGCTTAATATACACGTGCTGATATTTATTCCTTAAAATCTTAATAAATTTTGATTTCTTAAGGTTATAAAAGTGAAAATATTTAAAAGAATTTGTAGATTGTCTGATTCTATTTTTGTTCATTTTTGGTTTAATGGAGTTCTTTACCTTTTTTAAGCTTATTTCATGGAAGAAGTTTTTTAAATTAATTTCTTTTCGTTTTATGTTGACATAGTCTTTTTCAGGGAAAAAGAAAATAATTGTTTGAATCTTTCCGGTTTTCCTTTAAGAATTTATGGTTTGGCCTGCTATTTATATACTAGAGAAACTTTTTCAGCCATTCTTAACGACATAAACTGTTTTGAAAATCATGACACAAATAGTAGTGTTTAATTTAGTCGAATACATCCTCTAGTTGACCTGAAAAATAAAAATTAATACCATTCCCAATAAAATTATTTCTATTCTCTTTCACAGCCTGGATACAATTACCTCTGTTGGTTTAGTAAAATTTTAAGACTAGAAGTAAAACTAGAAGTAGCCTCGAAAATTCGAACTTAATACCCTCAATCGTTCTTGGTACATTGCTGAGATGTCTTATTGGCAACCAGCATACAAACAGTGTTTTTTTATTTAATTTTAAATCAACATTTAGTTTTAAGCATAATGGGCAAACTACATAATAGTGGGGGGTTGACTTACCCACTAACCCTAGAGATATAGTTACTAGACCATTCAATTACGCTGAACAAAATGGCTGTCTTAAAATTTTGATTGGAAGAGTCTGAAAATTATAAGCTAAAGAGGAGGGCTGATTTCATTCCAATCATTTTGACTCTTAAGAGGGCATTATAACTTTAAATTTTCAATCAAATTAACTCCTTTAAAATATCAATGATATTACTAGCTATGATAGAGCATCGCTACCTATGTCCTTATATGCCCTTTTAGCACTTGCATGCATATAGGTTTTTTGTCTAGTTGAAACTCCTCCTAAACATTCCCTCAAAGTTTCAACTGATTGCCATTAGTATCGTTAGTTACAGTAACCGTAGAAGCAGCATTAAATGAATACACGTAGTGTCTTCTGGCTAGCTCAAAATCCACAACCTATGAAGGTATGAAATTGAAATTTTCAGGTAATATTTCTGTTGTTTGGATGACAACCTGCCATGCATATGAAGTTTGTCTAAAGGGCATATCAGCAATATCTTAGGAACAGTTTCGTGTGTGAAATTAAAACTTACAAAACTTTTTGTGGGGGATGTTGAGCTAACCAAAAGACAATGTTTTTGTCTGGTATACCATACCAGATTTTGTATCTGGTATTTAATGTATTTGTCTGGTATACCATACAAGGATAAAACCTTTACCAAAGCTCTTCTATCAACAGAATCGAACGCTTGCTCGTAATCTATAAACTGAGGACCAAAGTTATTTATAGCTCAGGCACTTCTCAATTATTAACCTAAGAGTGAAAATTTGGTCGACACATCCTCTACCCTTTCTAAAACCGCACCGTTCTTCTTTTAAAACTTTGTCTACGGCATCTCTAACTCTAAAAAGTATCATATTACTAAGCAATTTGCTACCTACAGAGACCAGACTTATAAATTGGCTTAATTAAGATTTCCTAAAATCGTTAGGTACTACCCCTTTTTCAAAAATCATATTCATAAACTTCCGTAGCTTCTTTCTAACCTCAGAGCCACCATATTTAAGAAATTCATTTACCACCCTATCAGCACTTGGAGCCTTATTATTTTTAATCCTTTTTGTACTGTCTCTAATTCTTCCTCACAAAACAAATCTTGCTTCTCATCCAAGGTATCACAAACTTTTTCATAGGTTGTCAAGAGGACGTATCAGCAATGCTTCAGAACTACAGTTGATGGTAGTAACTTGATGGATGTAGTTGATGGTAGTAAGTGAAAAATTTCTACGTGAGTTGAAGCGGATGTTGAAAAAAAGGCGGTATTTGCATACTTCTAATTGCATATTAATGCTACTACTGCTACTACAACAATTGCTACGCATAATTAATAAATCTTTCACAATGCTGAAAAAATTATATCTCAAAACTTCATCGGATATTTTTATGGGAAATGATGGGCGTGGGGGGAGGGGGGTTTCTCTCAAATCACTTTAACTCTTAAAAAAAGCTATAAGCCCTTGCTCCAGGGCTCTGGGGGGCTGTGCTAACCCTGAAAGCATTGTTATATTTTCTTTGGACTATTTTAAACAAAATTGTCATCGCACAATTTCAATATCGCACAATCGCACAACTTATATATATATATATATATATATATATATATATATATATATATATATATATATATATATATATATATAAATATATATATTCAAATTGTTAAAATAGCTAGTTTTTGGATGTGAAGCCAAAGGATTTGGACTATTTATATGAAAAAGCTGCCAGTTTTTTTTGTTTTTTTTTTAACATTTACTGTCTATCAAAAACTTTACCTGTCCCGAATATTTTATTTTATTTTAATCATGAATGGAGCGGCAGTGTAATCTGAAAAAATGTTTTCTTCATAATTGTTTTCTTCCACTATTTACCTCCAAAGTTTCTAGGGCTTCCCAAATGAAAGTAGTGACAGGGTTATGGATTTAAAAGCAGCCATAGAGAGAGTGCAATTGGAGCTACTAGCCCCTCAAGACGTTATTATGCGCACTTGGTTTTTACACAACACTATAACACACCTGTAACGCTATAGCACACCTACGTCATAGGGAATGTTTATTTTTGGTTGTTACATAAGATGGTTTGTTTACCTTTGATTATTACGTAATAGGACGTGTTGGAGTCCACTAGTCAAGCGGGGTACTTTTTAGGACATTTTTTTTCAAGACTTTTTTCAAGAGGTTCCAAGAAATTCTAAAACAGCTTTAAGACATTTTTTCTTCAAGACATTTTTAAGACGTTTAAAAACATTTCAAGACGTTTTTTAAGACATTTTCCTTCAAGAGGTTATTTTCAGAATTTCTTAGGTTGTTATGAAATAGGGTCTGTTTAATTATATCAAGGTTGACGCAATCTCGCGAGACAAGCTAGACTTCAAGGGCCCATGGGGAATCCCCACTTCTAACTGAGGTAGAAACACACGTGGGATATTTCGTAATGACGGCGCACACATGGGTGTTACATAATATTTTAAGAGATTTTTGCTACAGGATATCATTTTTATTCAGGATTTATTTTTCTATCAATGTCCTTTTCTTTAAGGGGACCTTTATAATCTAAAAGTTTTTGTCCTTCTTAAAATTCGAAAGAGATTTCCATCCAATGGAATGACACCCTAGAGAGCTGGACTATGAAAGCCTTTCTAATATTATTATTTGGATAATACTTTCTAAGTTATAACCTATAGCACGCAAGGAGAACCCCCTATCCCGCTTACTAGAATGATTAAATGGATCGCATATTTTCCAATGACTGCAATAACTGACATGCAGGGGGTAAAATCAAAAGTCTTTCTTTTCCTCTTCAATACACAGAATTTTCAATGCACTTATATTAGAGGCAACCTTGAACGAGCATACCATGTATATAGGCCACAAGATGCTTAAACTGCGTAAATGATTACGTATTGAAGTTTTGTCTTGGAACAAGAAATCTAAAGAATAAAGGATGTTTGTTGTACAGACAAATTTTATTAATAAAAAGAAATTTACATGCATTATTAAAACACAGAAAAAACAGTTAAAACACAACAAACAAACAAAATAAACCTGAAAAAAGCTTATAAAGGATAAAATATAAGCAAAACGAACCATGAATTAAATTAAGGTGGGAACCTTAGCAAGAAACTCCACCGGGGCTTTAGCATTCAATCCCATTGGGCCCCTAGGATTCAATCCCACCGGGCCCCTAGAACAGCCACAGGGCCCCTAGCAACCAATTCCACCGGGGCCCTTTCAACCAATTCCACCGGGGATGGCAAATTTTAGCGCCAACGCATGTCTAGAAGAATCCGAATCTTTTTTTTTAGCCAACTGAAGTTACTTCTAAAGGTGATAGAAAGGGACGCTTGTCTTATCTAGATTTGGATATACTGGCACAGTAAAAAGTCCTTGATCGATTTTTTACCAGTCATGACGGTGTAGAGGTTCTGAAGGACCATGAATTGTACCTTTATGACTAAAAGATGGCAAAGTGATTAAGCACGCTACATTAGAATGATGGACAACTGATAATCAAACACGACCTTTACTCTATTGGCTTTCGAATCACTCGATACTGCAACATGATCCAAGCTGAAAGTTCAAAAGGACCTATAACATATGTAAAATCACGCGTTTAATCCAAACAAACAAGATATCGCTCAAAATAGTTTTGTAAAAAGAAAAAGAACACTTGAGAAAGAACCACCGACTTTTCTCCATAATACCTGAAGCTCTATTATATACAACTTCAGACAGTTTTATCAAGCCTCAACTGAATCATCTAGTCATATGAAGTGTTAAAATAAATATAAAAAAGAAAATAAAAAAAAAAAAGAAAAATAAAATAAAAAAGAAAATAAAAATAAAAATAAAAAAAAAGAACACTTGAAAAAGAACCACTGACTTTTCTCCATAATACCTGAAGCTCTATTATATACAACTTCAGACAGTTTTATCAAGCCTCAACTGAATAATCTAGTCATATGAAGTGTTAAAATAAATATAGCTGTTAAATGTTTATTTGTGGGACAACCTGCAGCTTTAGAAACGAATTAGCTACCGTACGGCGTTACTGCCTCTAAAACTCGAGGCTCAATATGTTTATTGTGTTTCGATAATTCTAAATCAATTGAATATCTCAAAACTTTCACAAAATAGCATTTTGCCCTTCTTTTGACTAGAATTTATTTTTTGCACCGAAAAATGGCTGAGAAGGCCGGTTTGCTGCGGGACAATCTTTTTGTCTAAAATAAATGTCTATGTTAACCGGTATTCTGTAGGATTACCTGCAACTTTAAAAACCAATGCGTAATCGTATGGCATGACTGCCTCTGAAACTGGTGGCTCAATATGCGTATGGCCTTCTTTTGCCTAGAACTGTTGTTTCACACCGCAAAATGGCTGCAAATGTAGATTTGCTGTGGGACAGTCTTTTTGGCTAAAATCATATTGATTATTTCTTGGTAAAACCTGTTGTATGTTAATTTTTTCCTCGTGAAATTGCTGTACATTTAGTTTTTCTTCGGGGTACTTGTTGTACATTGATTTTTTTTTTTTTCATGAAACTTACTTTATCTTTACCCATTTCTTGGTGAAACACATTGACTATTGGCTTTTTGTTTGTGATATTTATTGTATGCTGATTTTTCTCTTCGTGAAACTGTTTTTTTCTTCGTAAACATGATGCAGGCTGATTTTTGTTCATGAAACTTGCTGCATTTGGATTATTTCTTCAAGAAACTTAATTTATCTTGATTTGTGTCTTTGAGAAACTTGTTATATTTTTATTTCTTTTCCATAAAACTTGTTGCATGTTGATTTTTCTCTTCGTGAAACTTGCACATTGATTTTTTTACTCGTGAAACCAGTTTTGTTCATGGAATTGGTTGCCTGTTGATTATTGTTCATAAACCTTAATTCATCTCAATATTTTTCTTCGTGAAACTTGTTGCATGAGGATTTTTTCTTTCTTGAAACTTAATTTATCATGATATTTATCTTTGTGAAACTTGTTGCAAGTTTTTTCTTTTTCGGGAAACATAATGCAGGCTGATTATTGTTTGTGAAACTAGTTGCATGAGGATTATTTCTTCAAGAAACTGAATGTATCTTGATTTATGTCTTCGAAAAACTTGGTATGTTTTTATTTCTTCTTCATTAAGCTTGTTGCATATTGTATTTTCTCATTGTGAAACTCGTACATTGTTTTTTCTCCTCGTGAAACCGGTTTTGCTCGTGGAATTTGTTGCCTGTTGATTATTGTTCGTAAAACTTAATTCATTTCAATATTTTTCTTCGTAAAACTTGTTGCATGAGGATTTCGTCTTTCTTGAAACTTATTTCTTATGATATTTATCTTCGTGAAACTTGTTGCAAGCTGTTTTTTTCTTCGGGAAACATGATGCATGTTGATTTCTGTTCATGAAACTTGTTGCACGTGGATTATTTCTTCAATAAACTTAATATATCTTGATTTGTGTCTTCAAGAAATTTGCTATATTTTAATTTCTTCTTCATGAAACTTGTTGCATAAAGATTTTTCTCTTTGTGAAACTTGTACATTGATCATTCTCCTCGTGGAACCGGTTATGTCCATGGAAGTTGTTGCGTGCTAATTTTTATTCGTAAAAATTAAATTATCTTCATATTTTTCTTCGTGAAACTTGATGTATGTTGATTTATTCTTTCGTAAAACTTAGTTTATCATGTTATTTTTCTCCGTCAAAATTGTTGAATGTTGGTTTCTTCTTCATGGAATATGATGCAGTATAATTTTTGCTCGTGAAATTTGTTGCATATGGATGATTCCTTCAAGAAGCTTAAAGCTTCTAGAATTAAGTCTTCGAGAAAATCGTTATATTTTTATTTCTTATTCATGAATCTGGTTGCATGTGGATTTTTCTCTTCGTCAAACTTGTACATTAATTTTTCTCCTCATGAAACCGGTTTTGTTCGTGGAACTTGTTGCGTGCTGATTTTTGTTCGTGAAACTTAGTATATCTTGATGTTTTTCTTCGCGAAGCTTGTTGTATATTGATTTATTTTTTCGTGAAAGTTAATTATCATGATACATTTGTTTGTGAAACTTTTGCATGTTGAATTTTCTTAGTGAAACATGATGAATCCTGATTTTTGTTTGGGAAACTTTTTTCACCCAGATTATTGCTTCAAGGAAGATAATTTATCTTAAATTTAAATCTTCGTGAAAATTTCTATATTTAAATTTCCTTTTCATGAAACTTGTTGCATGTAGATTTTTCGTCTCGTGAAACTTGTGCATTGGTTCTTATCCTCGTGAAACTGTATCTGTGGAAGTTTTCCGTGCTGATTTTTATTCGTGAAAATTAATTTATCTTCCTATTTTTCTTCGTGAAACTTGATGTATGTTGATTTATTCTTTCGTGAAACTTAGTTTATCATGTTATTTTCCTTCGTCAAACTGGTTGAATGTTAGTTTTTTCTTCGTGGAACATGATACATGATAATTTTTGCTCGTGAAACTTGTTGCATATGGATGATTTCTTCAAGAAACAAAGTTTCTAGAATTGTGTCTTTGAGAAACTCGTTATATTTTTATTTCTTATTCATGAATCTGGTTGCATGTGGATTTTTCTCTTCGTCAAACTTGTACATTAATTTTTCTCCTCATGAAACAACTTATGTTCGTGGAACTTGTTGTGTGCTGATTTTTGTTCGTGAAACTTAATTTATCTTCATATGTTTCTTTGTTAAACTTGTCTATGTCGCTTTATTTTTTGTGAAAGTTAATTATCGTGATATCTTTCTTCGTGAAACTTTTGCATGTTGATTTTCTTTGTGAAACATGGTGAATACTGATTTTTGTTTGTGAAACTTGTTTCGCTTGGATTATTGCTTCAATGAAGATAGTTTATCTTGATTTATGTCTTCGAGAAACTTTATGTGTTTTTTTCTTCTTCATGAAACTTGTTGAATGTTGATTTTTTTCTTTGTGAAACGTATAAATTAATTTTTTTTCCTCCTGCAAGATGTTTTTTTCATGGAACTTGTTGCGAGCCGATTATTCTTCGTAAAACTTAATTTATCTTAATATTTATATACGTGAAACTTGCTGTATGTTCTTTTATTCTGTCGTGAAACTTAATTTGTCTTGATATTTTTCTTCATGAAACTTGTTACATGTTGGTTGTTTATTCGTAAAAAACGATGTATGCTGATTTTGTTTTCTTGAAACTTGTTGCAATCTTGATTTATGTGTTCGAGAAACATGTTATATTTTATTTCTTCTTCATGAAACTTGTTGCATAATGATTTTTTTCTTCATGAAACTTTGAAATTAATTTTCCCCCTCGAGAAACCAGTTTTATTCGTTGGACTGGCTGCGTGCTGATTTTTGTTCTAGAAATAGTTTATCTTGATATTTCTCTTCTGAAAACTTGTGTTATGTTGATATATTCTTTAAGTCAAACTTAATTTATCATAATATTTGTTTCGGGAAACTTGTTGTATGGTGTTTTTTGTTTGTGAAACATGATACGTGCTAATTTTTGTTCGTAAAAACTTGTTGCATATGTATTATTTCTTCAAGAAATGTATTGAGTTTCAATATATGTCATCGAAAAACTTGTTATATTTTAATTTATTCTTCATGAAACTTGCTGTATGTTGATGGTTCTCTTCATGAAACTTGTATATCTTTTTCTTATGCGCTAGTAGGTTCTTAGTAGGTTCTCTAGTAGGTTCTTATGCGCTAGTAGTAACCTGACCTAATCTAACCAACCTAACCTACACATGGTAGTTTAGGATGGTGCACCATCTAACCCATCCTACCTTTTGTAGGTTAGGTCGGTTAGGTTAGGTTAGGTTAGCCTGACCTTTTAGCATGTAAGGAAAAGGTGTACAAGTTCCAGGAAGAAAGAGATGAACATGCAACAAGTTTCATGAAGAAGATAGAAAACTATAGCAAGTTTCTCGATGACATAAATCAAGATACATTAAGTTTCATGAAGAAATAATCCACATGCAACAAGCTTCACGAACAAAAATCAGCATGCACCATGTGTCACGAAAAAACAACCAACATACAACAAGTTTCACAAAGTAAAATATCGTGATAAATTAAGTCAAAAAAGAATAAATCAACATACAACAAGTTTCACGAAGAAAAGTATCAAGATAAATTAAGTTTCACGAACGAAAATCAGCACGCAACAATATCCACGAACAAAACCGGTTTCACGAGGAGACAAATTAATGTGCAAGTTTTATAAAGAGAAAAATCAACATGCAACAAGTCTCACAAAGAAGAAATAAAAATATAAAAAGTTTCTCGAAGATATAAATCTAGATATATTTTCTTATAGAATTAATGAACATGCAACAAGTTTTGCGTAACAAAAATCAGGAGCCATCATGTTTTACTGAGAAAAACATCATAATAAATTAAGTTTCACAAAAAAAAATAAATCAACATTCAACAAGTTTCACAAAAAAATTTCATGATCAATTAAATTCACAAACAAAAATCAGCACGCAACAAGATGCATTAGATACATTAAGTTTCTTGAAGAAATACTCCACATGCAATTAGTTTCTCGAACAAAAATCAGTATGCATCATGTTTCACAAAGACAAATATCATAATAAATTAAGTTTCACGAAAGAATAAAACAACATACTAATAATTTCACGAAGAAAAATATTAAGATAAATTAAGTTTTACGAACAAAAATCAGTAAAAAACAATGAATATGTTTCACAAAGAGAAAATTCGACATGCAACAAGTTTCTCAAAGATGAAATAAAAATTTATTAAGTTTCTCGAAGACAAAAATCAAGATACAATATGTTTTTTTGAAGAAACAATCCAACAAAGAAAAAAACAAAAATTGGCATGCATCATGGCTCACGAAGAAAAAATCAACATGAAACAAATTTTACGAAGAAAAATATCATGATAAATTAGGTTTCACTGAAGGAAGAAATCTTCATACAGCAAGTTTCATAAAGAAACATATTATGACAAGTTCAGTTTCACAAACAAAAATCAGAGCGCACAAAGCTCCACAAACAAAAGTGGTTTCGCGAGAAACAAAATCAATGTACAAGCCTTACGAAAAGAAAAATCAACATGCAACAATTTCTCATAAAAAAGAAAACAATACAACATGTTTCTCGAAGAAATAAATCAAGATACATTCAGTTTCTTGAATAAATAATCCACCTGCAACAAGTTTCACGAACAAAAATCAGCATAGATAATTCAAGATACTTTAAGTTTCTTGAAGAAATCATCCATATGCAACAAGTTTCACGAAAAAAAATTGTCACGCATCAGTTTTCATGAAGGAAAAACCTACATGTAACAAGTCTCACGAAAATAAATAACATTTTAAATTATTTTTCACGAAAGAATATATCAACATACAACAAGTTTCATGAAGAAAAATTTCAAGATAAATTAAGTTTCACGTATAAAAATCAGCTCGCAACAAGTTCCACGGACAAAATCGGTTTCACAAGGAGAAAAATCACTATACGAGTTTCACTAAGACAAAAATCAATATGCAACAAGTTTCAAGAAGAAATAATAAAAATATAACAAGTTTCTCGAAAACACAAATCAAGATACATTTAGTTTTTTTAAGAAATAATCCACATGCAGCAAGTTTCACAAAGAAAAATATCGAGATAAACTAAGTTTTACTAAAGTTTGTCGAAAACGTAAATCAAGATACGTTAAGTTTCTTGAAGGAATATTCCAGATGCATCAAGTTTCTGAGCAAAAATCAGTATGTATCATGTTTCACGAGGGAAAAACCGACATGCAACAAGTTTGACGAAGAAAAATTATATGATAAATTAAGTTTTACGAAAGAATAAATCAACATACAATAAGTTTCACGAAAACAATTATCAAGATAAATTACGTTTCACGACCAAAAATCAGCACACAACATAATTCACGTGCAAAACCGGTTTCACGAGAAGAAAACTCGATGTACGAAATTCAAGAAGAGAGAAATAAAAATAGAACAAGTTTCTTGAAGAAGAAATAAAAATATAACACGTTTCTAGGAGACATAAATCAAGATACATTAAGTTTCTTGAAGAGATAATACACATGCAGCAAGTTTTACGAAAGAAAGTCAGCATGCATCATGTTTCACGAAGAAAAAACAAACAAGCAATAAGTTTCAGTTTCACGAAGAAAAAATATCATGGTAAATTAAGTTTCACGAATGAATAAATCAACATACACTAAGTTTCTCGAAAAAAAATATCAAGATAAATTAAGTTCCATGAACAAAACCGGTTTCACGAGGAGAAAAATTAATCTACAAGTTTCGCAAAGAGAAAAATCGACAGTTGACAGGTTTCATGAGTAAGAAATAAAAATATAACAAGTTTCTCGAAGACCTACATTAAGTTTTCTGAAGAAATAATCCACATGCAACAAGTTTCATTAAGAAGAATATCATGATAATTTAATTTTCACAAAAGAATAAATCATCATACAACAAGTTTCACGAAGAAAATAATCGAGATAAATTTAGTTTCACGAGCAATAATCAGCATGCAACAAGTTTGGTGAACAAAACCAGTTTCACGAAGAGAAAATTCAATATATAAGTTCTACAAAGAGAAAAATCAACATGCAGCAAGTTCCATGAAGAAGAAATAAAAGCATAATATGTTTCTCGAAGACATAAATTAAGATAGATTAATTTTCTTGAAGAAATTATGCATATGAACAAGTTTCACGAACAAAAATCAGCATGCAGCAAGTTCCGCGAAAAAAACCGGTTTAGGAGGAAAAAAACAATGTATATGATTCACGAAGAGAAAAATCAGCATGCAATAAGTTTCACAAACAAAAAAACAACATGCAACATAGTTCACGAAGGAAAATATCAAGATAAAATAAGTTTCATGAAAGAAAAAATCAAAGTACAACAAGTTTCCCGAAGAAAAACTAAAAGTACAAGTTTCACGAGGAAAAAATTAATATACAACAGGTTTCACGAAGAAATGCGACAGGTTTCACGAAGAAATAATCAAAATACAACCTATCTTATGAACAAAAAACCAACATGCAACTAATTTAACGAGGAGGAAGCAAATTCACGTATAATGAGTTTCACGAAGAAAAAAATCACTATAAAGCGACTCTCATAATGACAAAAAAGTACAACAAGTTTCAAGAGCAAAAAATTAACATACAATAAGTTTCACGAAGAAAAAAAATCAATATAAATTGTCCTCGTTTGAAAATTCTGAGATAGTCAATTGATTCGAAAAACTATACGCATATTGAGATTCATGTTTCAGAGGCAGTAATGCCGTACGGTAGGGTATTCGTTTCCAAAGTTGCAGATAGCCCTACAAAATAAACGGTTTACATAGCCTATTTATTTTAGCCAAAAAGATTGTCCCACAGTAAATTGGTGGGTTCAGCTAGACTGTCGAGCAAAACCACAATTCTAGCCGAAAGAAGGTCAAAAAGCTATTGTGTGAAAATTCTGAGATAGTCAATTGATTTAGAATTATCAAAAAACAATAGGCGAATTAATTCTCTAGTTGCAGAGGCAGTAATGTCGTATGGTGGCACATTCGTTTCTAAAGGCGCAGGTAGTCCTACAAAATAAACTATTAACATATATATTTATTTTGGTTAAAAGGACTGTCCTACAGCAAAGCGGCGTTTTCGACCATTTGGTTTTCAAAACAACAATTCTAGCCAAATTAAGGCCAAAAATCTATTCTGTTAAAATTCTGCGGAAGTCAATATATTTAGAATTACCGAAAAAATATGCACATATTGAGTATCCAGTTTCAGAGGCGGTAATGCCGTACAGTGGCGTATTCGTTCCTAAAGCTGTAGGTAGTCCTACAAAATAAAAGGAAAAGGTAAAGAATACGGCATTGGACATTACAGTCCCTAATGGCGGTGCCGATATCCGTCTCTTGGCCCTTCATCCAGAAAGTGCAATTGGGGATTGGGAGCGAACCATCCTGCACTTCAGCCAGGAAGTGCAATGGGGGGCTGGGGCCAACCATCCTGTGCTTTCGCACACTCTTCTCGTTTACCTTCCCCTGATATATCCAGGTACCCATTTAATACTGGGTCGACACTAGCTGAGTTTAAAGATTTACGCCACTGACCCCCGTCGCAAACCCAAATAATTCAGTAAAATAGGATTCGAACCCTCGTCCTCTCGGACAAAGGATCTAACAGATACGAGTCACACAAAATAAACGGTTAATACAGACACTTACTCTATCCAAAAAGATTGTCCTAAAGCAAAGTTGAAGTTTCAGCTATTTTGTGATGCAAAACAACAACTCTAGCCAAAAGAAGGCCAAAAACTTATTGTGTGAAAATTCTGAGATAGCCAATTGATTTATAATTATCAAAACTCTTTACGCATTTTCAGAGAGTCCATTTTCAGAGGCAGTAATGCCGTATGGTATTGCCTTGGTTCCTTAAGGTGCTGGTAGCCTTACAAAACAACGGTTAACATAGACATTTGTTTTAGCCCAAAAGACTGTTATAGTAAAATGGTGATTTCAGCCATTTTCTGGTGCAAAACAACAATTCTAGCCAAAGGAAGGCCATACGGATATTGAGCCTCGAGTTTCAGAGGCAGTAATGCCTTACGGTGCCACATTAATTTTTAGAGTTGCTGGTAGTCCAACAAAATAACGGTTAACATAGACTTGTATTTCAGGCAAAAGGACTGTCCTTAGCAAAGCGGCGTTTTCGGCCGTTTTGTGATACAAAACAACAGTTCTAACCAAATGAAGGCGAAAGTGCTATTGTGCAAAAATTCTGAGATAGTCAGTTGATTTAGAATTATCAAAAACTATACGCATATTGGGTCTCGAGTATCAGAGGCAGCAATGCCGTACGGTAACGCATTCGTTTGTAAAAGTGCGGGTAGTCCCACAAAATAAATGGTTAACAGAGATATTTATTTTAACGCGTCATATGACTAGATGATTCAGTTGAGGCTTGAAAAAATTGTGTAAAGTTGTGTACAATAAAGCTTCAGGTATTAGGGATAAAGCTCGGTGGTTCATTATTTAGGCTGGGGGAGGATTGTCCCTTAAGCGTCAAAAAGTTCATTTCTAATTCTCTGGGGGGTCTTCAAATGAACATAGCCAAATTTTCAAGCTTCGCCACGTACAACACTAGTTAAGGGTATATTCAGTGGTTTGTTGATTGTTTGATTTAAACGCGTGATTTTACATATGTTATAGGTCCTTGTGAACTTCCAACTTGGATCATGTAGCAGTATCGAGTGATTTGCAAGCCAATACAGTAAAGGTCGTGTTTGATTATCAATTGTCTGATCATCATCTCATAGCCTGCTCAATCACTTTGCCGTCTTTTGTTCATCAAAGTAAATATATTGGTCCTGCAGCACCTCTACACCGTTATGACTGGTCGAAAATCAATCAAGCACTTTTTATCCCGTCGGTAGATGCAAATCTAGATAAAATAAGTGTCCCTTTCTATCACCTTTAGAAGTCACTCCAGTTCGGTCAAAAGGAGATTCAGATTTTTCTAGATGTTGGCTGACATTGAAATTTGCCATCCCCTGGTGGAATAGGTTGCTAGGGGCCCGTTGGAATTGGTTACTAGGGGCCCGGTGGAACAGGATGCTCGCAACCCTGTAGGATTGTATGCTAGAGGTCCGATGGGATTGAATGCTAGGGCCCACGGTAGAATTGCTTGCTAGTGTTCCCACCTTTCTTTAATTCATTGTTCTTTTTGCTTGTATTTAATTCTTTATAAGCTTTTTTAAGGTTTTGTTTTTCCCTTTGTTGTGTTTTTACTGCTTTTTCTGTGTTTTAATAATGCTTGTAATTTTTGCGTATTAATAAAACATGTATGTACAATTAAAAGCCTTCATTCTTTACATTTCCTTTACTTTACATTTACGCAATTTAAGCATCTTGTTGCCTATGTTCATACGTGTGCTCGTTCAAGGTTACATTTAATATAAGTGCTAAATTATGTGTAGTGAAGAGTAGAAATGCCCTAATATCTCCCACGAGGACAATACCCCTTCGAATCCCGATCCGGACACTTTTTTTTTTAAACTCCCACGAGAACCACGTGGTTTATGGTTTTCTCACTGAGAATGGAAAAGCAGTATTTTTCTCACTTGAAAAAACAGGAATTTTCTCACATTGATGGTTGTTTCTTGGACGGTTATGTGTGTTGGTCAATTTATTTGATGTTTTTCATGGATGTCAACAGCAATTTATGTATGGTTTATGGTTTTTGTCAGTGAAAATGAAAAAACGGACTTTTTCTCACTTGAAAAACAGGAATTTTCTCATATTGATGGTTGTTTATTTGATGTTTGTGTATGTTGGTCAATTTGTTTGCTGTTTTTAATGGATTTCAACATTAACTCATGTCTGTTTCATGGTTTTGTCAGTGAGAATGTAAAAACAGGATATTTCTCACTTGAAAAACAGGAATTTTCTCACATTGATGGTTGTTTCTTGGACGGTTATGTGTGTTGGTCAATTTATTTGATGTTTTTCATGGATGTCAACAGCAATTTATGTCTGTTTTATGGTTTTTGTCAGTGAGAATGGAAAAACAGTATTTTTCTCACTTGAAAAACAGGAATTTCTCACATTGATTGTTGTTTCTTGGACGGTTATGTGTGTTGGTCAATTTATTTGATGTTTTTCATGGATGTCAACATCAATTTATGTCTGTTTTATGGTTTTTGTCAGTGAGAATTTGAAAAACAGGAACTTTCTCACTTGAAAAAACAGGAATTTTCTCACTTTGATGGATGTTTTTATGGTTTTTGTCAGTGAGAATGAAAAAACAGGAACTTTTTCACATTTATGTCTGTTTTATGGTTTTTGTCAGTGAGAATGGAAAAACAGTATTTTTGTCACTTTCATGGATTATTGAGTCATTAATCAAATTGTTTCCGGGGAAGTTAATTAATGTCTGACAGATGACGTCAAGTTAATTAATGTCTTTGATGCATTTCCAAAGAGAATTGTTTCCGGGGAAAAGTTTAAATCACACGTGACAGATGATGTCATGATTGATTGATTTGACATGAAAGAGGAATTAGTTTGTTGTTGCTAAGGGGAATTATTGATTCTCGAAAGGGGAATTAATTTGTTGTTTCTAAAGAGAATTGTTTCCGAGCGAATGTCTATTAATGTCTTTGGAGTTCTACCAAGAGAATTGTTTCCGACTGAATGTTTCGATCTTAGCAATGAAGAGATTGATTCACGAAAGGGTTTCCATATAATTTGAAATGTGTCAGCGAAGAGATGCCAAAACAAAAGGAACATGCTGAAATTACGTTTAGGGATTATTTGGGCGAAAGCATTTTAGAAATTTTATGGAATTATTTCGGCGAAACAGTTAGAGACATTTTAAAAGATGATTTAAAAAGATGATTTTAGAAGAGGATTTGAGGGTGAAACTCTGTGGTCGTTATAATACACAAGTTTCCTTTGAACAGTGTTGTGAGGTCCTCTACCCCAACCCCAAAGGGTCCTCATACCCCACCCCAACCCCGAAGGCAGCCCCCGGGCCCCCAAGATACCCCGCGCTCCCCAACGGCCCCCGGATCCCACAACCCCCTCCCCGGGCCCCCCAAAGAGTCCCCTCTCCAATTTTTAATACTTTTATGGCGTTATTATATCTTTTCAGAACAACTTCCTTTCATAATGTCATTCCTAAGCCCATTTTCCAACTTGAAGTACCAATCCGTTCACCCACAACTATACTTTACAGCTTTTTGGATACCTCAACACCAAGAAATATTTTTCAAAGACCCTTTCAGAGCAACATCTTTTCTTAATGTTCATTCTAAACCAATTTTCCAACTTGAAGCATCCATTCTTTTCACCCTCAACTTTACTTTACAGCATTTTGGATACCTCAACACCAAGAAATACTTTTCAACGACCATTTCAGAGCAAGTAACTTTCTTAATATCACTCTCAAACCCATTTTCCAACTTGAATTACTTATTTTTTTCACCCACAACTATACTTTACAGCTTTTTGGATACCTCAACATCAAGAAATACTTTTCAAAGATCATTTCGGAGTAATATACTGTCTTAATGACACCCCTAAGCCCATTTTCAAATTTTAAGTAATTACATTTTTTACCCACAACTGTGCTCTACAGCTTTTTGGATTCCTCAACATCAAGAAATACTTTTCAAAGACCATTTCGTAGCAAGTTACTTTCTTAATATCACTCCTAAAACCATTTTCCAAATTGAAGTACTTATCTTTTCACTCACAACTATACTTTACAGCTCTTTGGATACCTCAACACCCAGAAATACTTTTCAATGGCAATTTCAGAGCAAGTCACTTTCTTAATGTCCCTCCTAAACACATTTTACAACTTGAAGTACTTATTTTATGATCCATAACTATAATTTACAACTTTTTTGTTACCTCGAAACCAAGAGATACTTTTCAATGACCATTTCAGACCAAATGACTTTCTTAATGTCGCTTCTAAGTACATTTTACAAGTAGAAGTGCTTATCTTTTTAACCCACATATATACTCTAAAGCCTTTTGAATACCTCAACACCAAGGAATAGATTTCAACGACCATTTCAGAGCAAGTTAATTTCTTAATTTCACTCCTAAATCCCTTTTCCAACTTGAAGTACTTATCTTTTTCATTCACAACTATACTTTACAGCATTTTGAATACCTCAACACCAAGAAATACTTTTCAAAGACCATTTCAGAGCAAGTTACTTTCTTAATGTCACTCCTAAACCCATTTTGCAACTTGAAGTACTTATTTTTTTCAGCCACAACTATACTTTACAGCTTTTTGGATAACACAACACCAAGAAATACTTTTAAAAGACCATTTCAGACCAAGTGACTTTCTTAATGTTCGCTTCTAAGCCCATTTTCCAGCTTGAAGTGCTTATCTCTTTCATACAAAACTATATTTTACAGCCTTTTGGATACCTAAACATCAAGTAATACATATCAAACACTATTTCAGAGAAATCTCCTTTCTTAATGTCCCTCCTAAACCCATTTTCCAACTTGAAGTACTTATCTTTTTCATCACAACTATACTTTACAGCTTTTTGGATACCTCAACACCAAGAAATCCTTTTCAAAGACCATTTCAGAGCAAGTTACTTTCTTAATGTCCCTCCTAAACCCATTTTCCAACTTGAAGTACTTATCTTTTTCACTCACAACTATACTTTACAGCTTTTTGAATACCTCAACACCAAGAAACACTTTTCAAAGACAATTTCAGAGCAAGTTACTTTCTTAATGTCCCTCCTAAACCCATTTTCCAACTTGAAGTACTTATCTTTTTCACCCACAACTATACTTTACAGCTTTTTGGATACCTCAACACCTAGAAATACTTTTCAAAAACCATTTCAGAGCAAATTACTTTCTTAATGTCCCTCCTAAACCCATTTTCCAACTTGAAGTACTTATCATTTTCTCCCAAAAATATACTTTACAGCTATTAAGATATTTAGTCCCGAAGAAATACTTTTCAAATACCATTTCGAATCTAGTTACTTCCTTAATAACACCCATAAGCCTATTTTAAAACTTTAATTAATTTTTTTTTTTACCTAAATCCGTGCTCTACTGCTTTATGTATAACTCAAAATCAAGAGATACTATTCAAAGAACAATTAGTATCACGCTCCTTTCTTTAATGACCCTCCTAAACCCATTTTCCAACTTGAAGGACTTATCTTTTTCACCCACAACTATACTTTACAGCTTTTTGGATACCTCAACACCAAGAAATACTTTTCAAAGACCATTTCAGAGCAAGTTTCTTTCTTAATGTCCCTCCTAAACCCGTTTTCCAACTTGAAGTACTTATCTTTTTCACCCACAACTATACGTTACAGCTTTTTGGATACCTCAACACCAAGAAATACTTTTCAAGGACCATTTCAGAGCAAGTTACTTTCATAATGTCCCTCATAAACCGATTTTACAACTTGAAGTACTTATTTTTTTCAACCGCAACTATACTTTACAGCTTTTTGGATACCTCAACACCAAGAAATACTTTTCAAAGACCATTTCAGAGCAAGTTACTTTCTTAATGTCCCTCCTAAACCCATTTTCCAACTTGAAGTGCTTATCTTTTTCACCCAAAACTATACTTTGAAGCTTTTTTGATACCTCAACACCAAGAAATACTTTTCAAAGACCATGTCAGAGCAAGTTACTTTCTTAATGTCACTACTAAACCAATTTTCCAGCTTGAAGTACTTATCTTTTTCACCCCAACTAGACCATGCGGCTTTTTGGATACCTCAACACCAAGAAAATCTTTTCAAACACCATTTGAGGGAAACATGGTTTCTTATTGCCAATCCTAAACCCATATTCAGAATTGAAGTACTTATTTGTTTAACCCGAGAACCATGCTTTACAGCTTTTTGGATACCTCAACATCAAGAATTACTTTTCAAAGACCATTTCAGAGCAAGTTACTTTCTTATGGTACCTCCTAAACCCATTTTGCAACATGAAGTACTTATCTTTTTCACCCCCAACTATACTTTACAGCTTTTTGGATACCTCAACACCAAGAAATACTTTTCAAAGACCATTTCAGAGCAAGTTACTTTTCTTAATGTCCCTCCTAAACCCATTTTCCAACTTGAAGTACTTATCTTTTCACCCAAAACTATAATTTACAGCTTTTTGGTTACCTCAACACCAAGAAATACTTTTAAAAGTAAATTTCAGAGCAAGTTCCATACTTAATTTCCCTACTAAACCAAATTTACAACTTTAATTAATTAAATATTTAACCCGAAACTATAGTTTACAGCTATTTGGATACCTTAACGCCAAGAAAATCATTTCAAAGTCCGTTCCAGAGCAAGTTACTGTCTTAATCTTCCTCCTAAACTCATTTTCCGACTCGAAGTACTTATCTTTTTCACACTTATCTATACTTTACAGATTTTTGGGCACCTCAACATAAAGAAATTATTTTCATAGACCATTTCAGAGCAAGTTACTTTCTTAATGTATCTCCTAAATCAATTTTCCAGCTTTAATTAATTATCTTTTTCACCACAACTATACAATACAGCATTTTGGATACCTCAACACAAAGAAAAACTTTTCAATCACTATTTGAGGGCAATATACTTTCTTAATGTTCATCCTAAACCCATTTTCCTACTTGAAGTACTTATCTTTTTCACATACAACTATACTTTACAGCTTTTTAGTTACCTCAACACTAAGAAATACTTTTCAAAGACCATTTCAGAGCAAGTTACTTTCTTAATGTCCCTCCTAAACCCATTTTCCAACTTGAAGTACTTATCTTTTTCACCCACTTTTCTCAATTAAAAAAAACTTATTTTTTAATCAATTCTAATTTTCCAAATAATATGAAAATTTTCTACATCCGTTCACATTTTACTCAAAGTTATGAAAAAATTTAAAATAATGCTATAAATTTTTCATAGAAAAAAAAAAAGTTAAAGTTCCCTTCTGAATTTTACCAAATAACACACTTCAATTCTAATTTCTCCAGAGAAAAGAAAAATTTTCCCCTTCAGTTCTTTATTTCACAAAGACAAAAAGAAATTTAAAGTTCAATTCTAATTTTTCGGTGGAAGATAGAAAAAGTAATTTCATACTTGTGAATATTTTCATGGAAGATAAAAAGTTCTAGTTCAATTTAAAATTTTCTCAACGAAGTGAAGAAAAGTTCAAGTTCTCTTCTGAATTTTACCAAAACACACACTTCAATTCTAATTTCTCCAGAGAAAACAAAAATCTTCCACTTCAGTTCTTTATTTCACAAAGACATAAAGAAATTTAAAGTTCAATTCTAATTTTTCGGTGGAAGATAGAAAAAGTAATACCATACTTGTGAATATTTTCACGGAAAATAAAAAGTTCTAGTTCAATTTTAAATTTTCACAATGAAGTGAAGAAAAGTTAATATTCTCTACTGAATCTCACCAAGGAACACATTAGAATTTTACGTTATCCACATAATACTAAAATCTTCCGCTATAGTTATTTCATTCACTAATAAATAAGGAAATTTGAATTCAAATTGTAAATTTGTAGGTGGATGATAGAAAAAGTAACATCATAGTTGTGGATATTTTCATGGAAGATAAAAAGTTCTAGTTCACCTTAAAATTTTCGTATTCATTTGCATTTTTTTCAGTTTTCTTAATTAATTAATTCAAAAGTTTTTTTTAATAATTCTAAGAAAGACCGTAACTGATGCGTGCTTCATTTGTTTTTGCCTTAAGAAGATAAGAGCTATCAAGTAAAAATTCTTATACAGTGAATCAATTTAGGACTATCGAATAGCTACCCAATGTCAGACGCCATTTGTTCCTAAGATGAATTTAGTCTATAAAAAACAAAACACTTTTAATGCAGACAATGGTCTTAAAGCTTTGTTAAACTAAGTTGATTTATTTGATGCTTGATAAAACTATGTTCGACGGTGGATAACTATGTAATAGCTATTATAGAGCAGGTTCCCTTATTATAGGTTTCGAAGTCCTAAGTTGGTTTTAAAGGCATTTTAAGAAATTTTCTGCCAAAATACGTGTTCCAGGGTACTTGGAACGCTAATGGCAGATCAAATGAAAGGAGCTGTTTGTACGCGCCGAATATATATATATATATATATATATATATATATATATATATATATATATATATATATATATATATATATATATATATATATATATATATATATATATATATATATATATATATATATATATATATATATATATATATATATATATATATATATAATAAATAAAAGTTCAAATAGGGATAAAATCCTTTTAATAGACAGTGAAATAGAAATTCACAAAAAATACCAGATATTTCTTTTATTTATTACTTTTATTTACCGTCATGGAAAGGCAGGGTGGTCTCCGAAATTATCTATATATATATATATATATATATATATATATATATATATATATATATATATATATATATATATATATATATATATATATATATATATATATATATATATATATATATATATATATATATATATATATATATATATATATATATATATATATATATATATATATATATATATATATATATATATATATATATATATATATATATATATATATATATATTTATATATATTTCGGTGCGTACAAACAGCTCCTTTCATTTGATCTGCCATTAGCGGTCCAAGTACCCAGGAACACGTATTTTGGCAGAAAATTTCTTAAAATGCCTTAAAACCAACTTAGGACTTCGAAACCTACTTTTAATTCCTAAAAACATCTGATAATAACATTGCACTACTAATTACCGATTTCCATATATGTATTGGAATAAATTAATTTCAAATTAGTTTCTTCCAAATTTAGTGTTCCAACGTTAAAGCCAAGTTTCGCGTTCAAAAGAAATCTGACTTGTCTAAAGATCTAATGTCGCGTATACGTTCTTATAATGTCACCTAAAGACCTTATACGTTCTCTGGAGCACTCGCACCTTGGTCCGGGTTTTTGGAATGGGTGAGATAGGGAAAGATCATACTGCTAATTATATATACAGTGCTCCTTACTTACAGTTCGTTACCACGAACTGTTTGATTACCAGAGAAGTAAGGTGTTAATAGTTTAGTGGCCAAAAGAGGCCAATTGTCTCAGTTCCTTTGTCAGTGTCTAAATAACTATAATTTTTATACTATTATAAATAATTATCTTTTTATGGATACCAAGCAACGAGATGCTTGACAAGTAATTTCGGTTCTGATCTACAATAGCTTGACTTTATTCGGTGGAGGGGAGGGGGCTTACAAAAAACTTTTAAAAGCACCTCAAAAAATTTTCTAGTTACAATTTTTTTCGTTGCCCCGGGTCGGACGAACATATTGGAGGGGGGTTCAAAAGACCACATTTTAGGAGGGGAACCTGCTCTATAATAGCTATTACATAGTTATCCACCGTCGAACATAGTTTTATCAAGCATCAAATAAATCAACTTAGTTTAACAAAGCTTTAAGACCATTGTCTGCATTAAAAGTGTTTTGTTTTTTATAGACTAAATTCATCTTAGGAACAAATGGCGTCTGACATTGGGTAGCTATTCGATAGTCCTAAATTGATTCACTGTATAAGAATTTTTACTTGATAGCTTTTATCTTCTTAAGGCAAAAACAAATGAATCACGCATCAGTTACGGTCTTTCTTAGAATTATTTAAAAAAAACTTTTGAATTAATTAATTAAGAAAACTGAAAAAAATGCAAATGAATACAAAAATTTTAAATTGAACTAGAACTTTTTATCTTCCGTGAAAATATTCACAACTATGGTATTGCTTTTTCTATCTTCCACCGAAAAATTTAGAATTGAACTTTAAATTTCTTTGTCTTTGTGAAATATAGAACTTAAGTGGAAGATTTTTGTTTTCTCTGGAGAAATTAGAATTGAATTGTGTTCTTTGGCAAAATTCAGTAGAGAACTTGAACTTTCCTTCACTTCGTTGAGAACATTTAAAATTGAACTAGAACTTTTTATTTTCCGTGAAAATACTCACTAGTATGGTATTACTTTTTCTATCTTCCATTGAAAAATTAGAATTGAACTTTAAATTTCTTTATGTCTTTGTGAAATAAAGAACTGAAGTGGAAGATTTTTGTTTTCTCTGGAGAAATTAGAATTGAAGTGTGTTCTTTGGTAAAGTTCAGAAGAGAACTTGAACTTTTCTTCACTTCGTTGAGAAAATTTTAAATTGAACTAGAACTTTTAATCTTCCATGAAAATATTCACAAGTATGGTATTACTTTTTCTATCTTCCACCGAAAAATTAGAATTGAACTTTAAATTTCTTTATGTCCTTTTGAAATAAATAACTGAAGTGTAAGATTTTTGTTTTCTCTGGAGAAATTAGAATTGAAGCGTGTTCTTTGGTAAAATTCAGTAGAGAACTTGAACTTCTCTATCTTCTATGAAAAATTTGGAACATTATTTTAAATTTTTCATCCGTTTGAGTATAATCTGAACCGAAGTGGAAAATTTTTATATTATTTGGAAAAATAGAATTGATTAAAAACTAATTTCTTTTTCATTGAGAAAGTTGGTGAAAAATATAAGTATTTCAAGTTGGAAAATGGGTTTAGGAGGGACATTAAGAAAGTAACTTGCTCTGAAATGGTTTTTGAAAATTATTTCTAGGTGTTGAGGTATCCAAAAAGCTGTAAGGTCTAGTTGGTGTGAAAAAGATAAGTACTTCAAGTTGAAAAATGGGTTTAGGAGAGACATTAAGAAAGTAACTGGCTCTGAAATGGTCTTTTAAAAGTATTTCTGGGTGTTGAGGTATTAAAAAAGCTGTCAAGTATAGTTGAGTGTGAAAAAAGATAAGTACGTTAAGTTGGAAAATGGGTTTTGGAGGGACATTAAGAAAGTAACTTGCTCTGAAATGGTCTTTGAAAAGTATTTCTTGGTGTTGAGGTATCCAAAAAGCTGTAAAGTATAGTTTCGGGTGAAAAAGATAAGTACTTCAAGTTGGAAAATGGGTTTAGGAGGGACATTAAGAAAGTAACTTGCTCTGAAATGGTCTTTGAAAAGTATTTCTTGGTGTTGAGGTAACCAAAAAGCTGTAAAGTATAGTTGTGGGTGAAAAGATAAGTACTTCAAGTTGCAAAATGGGTTTAGGAGGGACATTAAGAAAGTAACTTGCTCTGAAATGGTCTTTGAAAAGTTTTTCTTAGTGTTGAGGTATCCAAAAAGCTGTAAAGTATAGTTGTGGGTGAAAAAAGATAAGAAATACAATTGGCATTATGGTTTGATAATGAACATAATTAATGAAACTTGATCTAGAAATTACTTAGAAAAGTTTTTCTTTGTGATTAGGCTTCCGAAAAGCTGTCAAATTTAGTGGTATGTGAAAAAGATAAGTCCATAATTTTTAAAAATGAATTTAGAATGGACATTAGTAAAGTAACTTTATCTGAAATGGTATTTGAAAAGTATATCTTAGTTTTGAGGTATCCAAAAAGCTGTAAAGTATAGTTGTGAGTGAAAAAGATAAGTACTTCAAGTTGGAAAATGGGTTTAGGAGTGTAATTAAGATAGTAGCTAGCTCCGAAATGGTCTTTTAAAAGTATCTATTGATGCTGAGGAATCAAAAAAGCTGTATAGCACAGTTGTGGTTAAAAAAGGTAATTACTTAATATTTTAAAATGTGCCGATGGTTTCCATTAAGGCAGTAAATTGCTCCGAAATGATTTTTGAAAAGTATTTCTTGATGTTTAAATATCCAAAAAGCTGTTGAGTATAGTTGTGAGTGAAAATGATAAGTACTTCAAGTTAGAAAATGGGTGTAGTAGGTACATTAAGAAAGTAAGTTGCTCTGAAATGGTCATTGAAAAATACTTTCTGGTGTTGAGGTATCCAAAAAGCTGTGAAGTATAGTTGTGGGTGAAAAAGATATGTACTTCAAGTTGGAAAATGGGTTTAGGTGGGACATTAATAAAGTAAGTTGCTCAGAAAAGGTTTTTGAAAAGTATTTCTTGGTGTTGAGTCATTCAAAAAGTTGTAAAGTATAGTTTTGAATGAAAAAGGTAAGTACTTCAAGTCGGAAAATGGGTTTAGGAGTAACATTAAGAAAGCAAACTTCACTGAAATGGTCTTTGAAAAATATTTCTTTGTGTAGAGGCATCCAAAAAGCTGTCAAGTATAGTTATGATAAAAAAGATAATTACTTGAAGTTGGAAACTTGGTTTATAAGGTAGATTAATAAACGAGCTTGCTCTGAAATGGTCTTTGAAAAGTATTTCTTGGTTTTGAGGTATCCAAAAAGCTGTAAAGTATAGTTGTCGGTGAAAAAGATAAGTACTTCAAGTTGGAAAATGAGTTTAGTAGGGACATTAAGAAAGTAACTTGCTCTGACATGGTCTTTGGAAAGTATTTCTTGGTGTTTAAGTATCCAAAAAGCTGTAAAGTATAGTTGTGGGTGAAAAAGATAAGTTCTTCGAGTTGGAAAATGGGTTTAGGAGGGACATTAAGAAAGTAATTTGGTCTAAAATGGTCTTTGAAAAGTATTTCTTGGTGTTGAGGTATCCAAAAAGCTGTAAAGTATTGTTGTGAGTGAAAAGATAAGTACTTCAAGTTGGAAAATGGATTTAGGAGGGAAAATAAGATCGTTTCTTTCTCTTAATTGGCCTTTTAAATTCCGTTCTTAGGTCGTATGTATAACAAATTCTGTTAAACATAGTTGTGGGGTAAAAACATAATTAAGCAAACCTGGAAATAATTTTTAGGAGGGACATTAAGAAAGTAAATTGCTCTGAAATGGTCTTAAAGTATAGTTGTGGGTGAAAAGAGTGGATGCTTCAAGTTGGAAAATTGGTTTAGAATGAACATTGAGAAAAGAAGTTGCTCTGAAATGGTCTTTGAAAAATATTTCTTGGTGTTGAGGTATCCAAAAAGCTGTAAAGTATAGTTGTGGGTAAACGGATTGGTACTTCAAGTTGGAAAATGGGTTTAGGAATGACATTATGAAAGGAACTTGTTCTGAAAAGATATAATAAAGCCATAAAAAAGTATTAAAATGGAGAGGGGACTCTTTGGGGGGCCCGGGGGGGGTGTTTGGGGATCCGGGGGCCCTTTGGGAGCCCTGGGAATCTTTGGGGACCGGGGGCTTCCTTCGGGGTTGGGGTGGGGTATGAGCACCCTTGGGGGTTGGGGTAGAGGACCTCACAACACTGTTCAAATGGAACTTGTGTATTATAACGACCACAGAGTTTCACCCTCAAATCCTCTTCTAAAATCATCTTTTTAAATCATCTTTTAAAATGTCTCTAACTGTTTCGCCGAAATAATTCCATAAAATATATAAAACGCTTTTGCCCAAATAATCCCTAAACGTAATTTCAGAGTATTCCTTTTGTTTTGTCATCTCTTTGCTGACACATTTCAAATTATATGGAAAACCTTTCGTGAATCAATCTCTTGATTGCTAAGATCAAAACATTCACTCGGAAACAATTCTCTTGGTAGAACTCCAAAGACATTAATAGACATTCGCTCGGAAACAATTCTCTTTAGAAACAACAAATTAATTCCCCTTTCGAGAATCAATAATTCCCCTTAGAAACAACAAATTAATTCCCCTTTCGTGTCAAATCAATCAATCATGACATCATCTGTCGCGTGTGATCTAAACTTTGCCCCGGAAACAATTCTCTTTGGAAATACATCAAAGATATTAATTAACTTGACGTCATCTGTCAGACATTAATTAACTTCCCCGGAAATAATTTGATTAATGACTCAATAATCCAGGAAAGTGAGAAAACTATTGTTTTTCCATTCTCACTGACAAAAACCATAAAACAGACATAAATGTGAGAAAGTTCTTGTTTTTTCATTCTCACTGACAAAAACCATAAAAACATCCATCAAAGTGAGAAAATTCCTGTTTTTCAAGTGAGAAAGTTCCTGTTTTTCAAATTCTCACTGACAAAAACAATAAAACAGACATAAATTGATGTTGACATCCATGAAAAACATCAAATAAATTGACCAACACAAATAAACGTCCAAGAAACAACCATCAATGTGAGAAAATTCCTGTTTTTTCAAGTGAGAAAAATACTGTTTTTCCATTCTCACTGACAAAAACCATAAAACAGACATAAATTGCTGTTGACATCCATGAAAAACATCAAATAAATTGACCAACACACATAACCGTCCAAGAAACAACCATCAATGTGAGAAAATTCCTGTTTTTCAAGTGAGAAAAGTACTGTTTTTCCATTCTCACTGACAAAAACCATAAAACAGACATAAATTGCTGTTGACATCCAGGAAAAAAAATCAAATAAATTGACCAACACACATAACCGTCCAAGAAACAACCATCAATGTGAGAAAATTCCTGTTTTTCAAGTGAGAAGAATACTGTTTTTCCATTCTCATTGACAAAAACCATAAAACAGACATAAATTGCTGTTGACATCCATGAAAAACATCAAATAAATTGACCAACACACATAACCGTCCAAGAAACAACCATCAATGTGAGAAAATTCCTGTTTTTTCAAGTGAGAAAAATACTGCTTTTCCATTCTCAGTGAGAAAACCATAAACCACGTGGTTCTCGTGGGAGTTTTTAAAAAAAAAAGTGTCCGGATCGGGATTCGAAGGGGTTTTGTCCTCGTGGGAGATATTAGGACATCTCTACTGTGAAGAGGAAAAGATAGACTTTTGATACTCTATTACTAAAAAAAAATGCGCTAAGAGTAACCCCAATATTAACTGAGGATATCCACTAAAGCATTACTCAACAAGCAGGTGTATATCAAATGTAACCAGATTCTAGTAATCAATTTTCACTCCTGCATGTCAATTATTGCAGTTGTGGGAAAACATACGATCCATTTAATCATTCTATTAAGTGGGACAGGGGCTCTCCTTGCTTGCAATAGGTTTTAACGTAGAAAGTGTTAACCGAACAATAATATTAGCAAAGCTTTCATAGTCAAGCTGTGTAGGGCTCCATTCCATGGGATAGAAATCTCTTTCGAATTCTAATATGGACAAAAACCTTTAGATTGTTAGAATCTTTTTAGAATCTTTTGAACGTCTTGAAAAGATCTTGAAGAAAAATTCTTAAAAAATGTCTTGGAATGTCTTGAAACGTCTGGAAAAATGTTTTGAAAAAATGTCTTAAAAACGTATTGAAATGTCTTAAAACGTCTTGAAAAATGTGCTGAAGAAAAATCTCTTAAAAACGTCTTGAAATGTCTTGAAACGTCTTTAAAAACTTCTTGAAGAAAAAATATCTTTAAATCTTGGAATGTCTTGAAAAATATTTGGAAGAAAAATCTTTTAAAATAATATCCCTGCTAGAATAGTGGACTCTAACACGTCCTATTAAGTAACAATCAAAAGTAAACAAACCCTATTATATAACAACCAAAAGTAAACACTCCCTATCACGGAGGTGTACTATACCGTTAGAGGTGCGCTATAGTATTGCGTAAGACCCAGGTGCACGTAAAGACGTCTTTAGGGGCTAGTGGCTCCAATTGTACACCCCCTATGGCTGTTTTAAACCCATAATTCCGTCACTACTAGCAAAAACATGGTTCTTTTAAATTACCCTGAAAATTAAAGTTAGTAAAATGCACGAATGTTAACACGAAATTCAAATTGTTGCTCTTTCTTAACGCTGTTTTTCAGAGAAATTTCCTTGAACACATCTTTCTCTTGGTGAAATACGGAAAGCCATATGAAGCCCGTTAATAGTGAAAGCACTGCTTTCAGCACTTGTATTATAACCAAATTTTTGTTTAAATTTAAGTTTGAATTTCTTCCATTTCAGTGCATTGATAACGTTCACTTTTACGACTTTGTCCACGGATCTGGTCCAGATACATCATCAGTCTCTCAGCCTCATTCCATTCGTAATGATCCACGTCTTTTCAAAGATGATGTTGACATACGGTTCAGCAGAACATTAAATTCCTGCAAGGTAAGGGTATTATTATGGTTTTGTTGAAATTATAACGCTAGAGTGGGCACGAGGGTTGGGACTTTCTGAGTTTCGCCAACGTAGTCACGACTTACTGAAAAAGAACAGTCAACTGATGTTGATCCAACGTTCACTGGACAGCATTCATTGGCGCTGGGTAAGGATGGTCCCCATAGAAAGCAAATCATATAAGTAGAATAGCGTAAGTAGAATAAATTCAAAAGTTTTGGAACTCAATTGTTTTTTGACTTTTTGTGGCTCTTGAAGTACCATGAACATCAAAATAAAAACAGTATTTGCTCCCCGGACCCGTCTTAGGTGTATTTAAACCCACTTATATTCTATATACCTAACACTATATCTTTTTTAGTTAATTAAAAAACTTTTTCCACAAAACTAGTTTTTCAAAGAAAAGTAAAGAACTCCATTAAACCAAAAATGAGCAAAAATAAAATTAAATAATCTACTAAGCGTGAAACAACCGCAAATCGGAATCGATAAATAAATGAAACCCAAACGAATATAAATTACAAAAAATAACCGAGTCAAACTCAAACCGAGCAGAAATTAACATGAGTAAGGCTCAAAACCCCTATGCCATCCCAAGGCCAGAACATAATTTGAACTTTACTGAAAAAATATAAATGTTTTTACTTTTATAACTTTAATAAATCAAATAATATTAACATTTTGATTACTAAATACCGGTACAATTTTTAACAACTTACACCCTTTTAAAATCTGGACACAAATAGTAATGTTTAATTTAGTTTCATACCTCCTCTAGGTGACCTGAAATAGAAAACTTGATACCATTCACAAAAAAAAATCCGTTTACTTTCTTTGATAGATTGGATACACTTACGCTATTTTGATTTGGTTGATATTTAAGAGCAGAAGTAGCCCCGAAAGTTTAAACATAATACTCTCAGTCGTTCTTGGGATACTGCTGAAATGTCTTATTGGAAATTAGCATTAACACAGTGCATTTTCATTTAGTCTTAAGGCAAGATTTAGTTTTTAAACATAATGGGCAAATGGTAGTTTGGGCGTGGGAGGGGGACTAGTTGCCCTCCAATCACTTTCGACTTTTAAAATGGGCTTTAGCCCTTTCTATTTTCAATCGAAAGAGCCATTTTTTAAGTTCCTACGACAACTCCTTCTATACGAAGTGCCATGGTCTGAAAAAAAAAATATAATAATACATTGAACCCAGATCGATCGTTACTATAAAAATGTCAAGCCTTCCAATCACTTTTGCCTTTTAAAATTGGCACTAGCCCTTTTAATTTCCAATCGAGTAAGCCCTTTTTGAATTTCTACGACAATGCTTTTTATAAACACCTTATAAGCACCCCAGGGCATAACTTATAACCTTTGCGCTGAGGGCTTGAGGGGGGTCTCATCCTCAAAGCCCTAATTTCCAGAACTTTCAAATACGTTGAACAAAATAGCTTTTTCAAAATTTTGATTGGATGTATTTGGGGAAAAGGTTGGTGTATGAGGGGGGTTAGTTGTCCTAGAATCACTTTCGACTATTAAAAAGGGCACTAGCCCTTTGAATTTCCAATCAAATGAGCCTTTTTTGAAGTTTCTACGACAACACTTTCTATAAGAATATTCTCCCATGGCATAACTTACAACACTTGCTAACTTCTATCTGGAAATCAACTACGCTGAACAAAATGGTTATCTAAAAATTTTGATTGGATGAGTTTGGGGAAACGGTGGGCGTGTAAGGGGTTTTAGTTGCCTTCAAATCACTTTCGACTATTAAAAAGGGCACAAGGCACTCCAATTTCCAATCGAATGAGCCCTTTTCGAAGTTTCTACGACAACTTCGATACGAAGTGCCCTGGAAAAAAAAGGAAAAAAAAGGAAAATAAAAATAATAATACATTGTGCCAACATCGTTCTTTACTTAGGCAGCGTGATTGCGGTGACTATGATAATGTGCACTTAAAGTGCAAGAGCTTTTGACTCGTGTATATTCGAGCATGCTGGAAGCTCATATTAAAGGTGTCGAAGCTACGTTAATTATTTGTTTAAAATATATGTTCAAAAATCTGAAAGCTAAAATTCAAGATGTTACTCTGCTATTTCAAATCCCAAATGGTCTGCGCCATGGAGCATTGAATTCTTCAGTTATGGTCAATAATGTGCTAGTGGCGCTCATGTTTATTTATACCTTATATTTCTCTGCAAATGAGTCATCCTTTTGGAAACTGTCCATTTATCTTCGAAAGGAGACACTGATGTATCTCCGTTCTTTTCCGTTTTTTTCCAGGGGGGACTGTATCAGGCCAGTAGTCGTAGAATATTGGAATAAAGCAGTATTGAGTAGAATTCGCAACATATAGTGACATCGTTCTTTACTTAGGCAGCGCTATTGTGCTGCCTATGACAACAGAGATTGCTACCGAGCAAACTGTCGTTTTCTGTCATTTTGTACCATAAAACATCAATTGTTGCCTAATGAGGGCCTTAGAAAATTCAACCCCCACAGAAAATCTCCCCAGGAAAATTCCTCCCCATGGAAAATTTCCCTCCAAGTTTAAAATTGAGCTGCCTTAGAGAAAGTATGACAAATGCTAATAATGAAAAAAATAAGAAATTTTGGAATATTTTACCTATGTTCCAAAAAATAGGCAGAATATGTGGTGTAGTACAGATTTCGGCAGCCTGTGACCCTTAGGTCACCACTGAATTCCACACGGAATTTTTTTTAGTTTTTATGATAATAATCTAAGCTTAAAAATGCATTGTAATTATTTTCTTAATAAAATTTTAGGTATTGTTCACTAGAAGACTATTACTAAATGAAAATATCACTGACCCTAACGTCCCTTTACTATTATAAAAAAGTATTACTTTACTTTATAAAAAAAAAACTGACCCGGAACCAAAAACAGGCTGCCGACCCCTTACGTCCTATAGTATTTATTTCCTTATGTTTGTTTAGTTTCAACTCTTTTTTGTGTGTTCTGGCGGTTGATTTATCATAACAGGGTAATTTAAAAGTTAACACTGGGGCTGTGGCGGTGATATCGATTCCAAAGGCAAACTTATAAGCCTTTTTTAAGTTTTTGAACAAAACAGATATCTCAAAATTCTAAATTGATAGGATAGAGGCTACATCAGGTTCGACTAGCAGATAAGAAACCGATGGCCCCCCCTCAGCTTTCAACCTTTCAAATTGGCACTAGAACTGTCAATTTAATTACTAAGTATCTAAGATAGCCCGGTCCATTCGAAATGGGTGGAAAAAGTTTTTTTTCTTCTTCTTTTGGATCGTTTTATGCATTTGAGGGAAATTAATATTTTTTTTATTTTCTTCTGCATTTGTATCCATGATGATTATGGCCTTCACCTACTTGAACTATGCCGTTTCCACAACCTTGCTATCGCACATACCTTTTTTCAACGCGAATCTATCCACCAGTACACGTGTTATAGTAATGACGGCTGTACAAAGAAGATGATTGACCGCGTCATTATTTCTAAACGCTGCAGATCATCATTGAAAAACTGCAGGACTTACTGATCAGCAGAGCTCGGGAATGCAGATCACAGGCTTGTGTGTACTGAATTTCAGCTTCACCTCCAAGTACAACGACCGGGAAGAAGGCCAGTCGCTGCAGATATTTGGAAACTTAAGGAGCCAGATACTCGCCTGAAGTATAGCATTGAGTTATCGAATCGCTTCGAACTCATTAGCACACTTAGTACCAGCGAAGGTGCCTGGAAGTATTTTAAATCGCAGATGAGGGAAGTAGCACAACTGGTGCTTGGCAAGAGATGTTGTTTAAATAAATTGTAGCTAACTAAATGAAACGTTGCAGGTCATAGAGCAAAGACGAAGGGCAAGACTCCTTGGGGATATGGCCACTTATCGAAGGCTTAATGGAGTGTAGAACAGACTCATTCACAGGGACCGAACTCAGTTCGTTGCAAGGAAAGCTGATGAAATTGAACTAGCTACAAAAAATAAAGACACGGGTAGCCTGTTCTAACATCTCCGAGATCTAACAGAATATAAAACTCCCACTTTGGGACCTGTCCTATCCAGGGATAAGACACTTCTTTCTGAAAATGGTTCCTGTATTGAGCAGCAGAAGGACCACTTCTGCTCACCCCTAAATAATGCCAGCCCGTCCGTCCCTCCAAATGGTAGTCTCACCGAGTCTAGCAGTCAAAGAAATAAAGCAGATGTTCCCCTAGATGAGCCCTTCAGCCCCTAAGAAATCGAAAATGCAGTTAAAAGGCTCAAGAATAAGTAAGCTGCTGTTATCTGTGGCTTAAGCTCCGAACTGCCAAAATATGCAAGCCCTACAATGCTTCTGTTCCTCCACACTCTGTTCTCCATAATCTGGCAAACTGATAGAGTCCCCGAAAGTTGGTGGAAGGGTGTCATTATCCTCTTATGGAAGGAGAAAGGCTCTACAAGTGACTGCTCAAATTACCATGGTGTATCTCTGCTGTCAGTTTCTAGAAAACTTTTCTCAATGGTCCTGCTGGATCGACGTCGGAATGTTATTCGTAGGATTCGGTGACCGGAGCAAGCTGCTTATATGTTGGCCCGTTCAACCATCGAAAAGATTTACAGGATTCGACAGACAATAGACAAGGCTACAGAGTTCCGACGTAAAGCTTTTCTTGCCTTCATCGGCTTCCGTGCTTCGTTCGACTCAGTGAACCAAGAAGCCCTTTGGTGGATTCTAGAATCGATTGGCCTCCCTGAGAAATACTGCAGACTCTTGAAAGCTCTACACCATGTTACAGAGAGCTATTCAAGTCAACGACCGGTGCAGCCCGTTCTTCCAAATCACTACAGGAATCGTCACAACACGATCTCTTTTTTTTACTTAAAAAGGATACTAGATATTCTTATTTCTGTTTAAATGAGCCCTCCCTACATTTTACGACCACTGGTTTGACTGACTCTTGGGAAAACTGGGCACAGCAGGGCAACACATGCAAAAATGCTGCTTCTTGCTGATCAGGTTAGGGGACTGCAAGTTACACTTGACTTCATTGGAGTTCTTTGAACATCCATTTGATTTCATTTTTGAGGGGTTTCAGTCTCCTTTTAAAACAAAATTAATAATTGCAAATTATGATTCTGTTAATATTAACTATTACATAGTAGTTAAATTAGTAAAAAAGTAGTGTAATATTTACTATTTCCAAATCAGCACTCACTGTGAAATGTTTCTCATTAAACATTATCTTAGAAAATACACTTTTAGAATTTTGGTCACTATGCATCGTGATTCGCTTTTTACCAGGTTCCAGCTATGTTAGAAAACAAATTTTGATTCTATAAAAAAAAAACATTTCTTTCTTATCTTAAAAAAATAAACATAATTTATCGTTCTAAGATTTATTATCAAAGAAACTACTTCGGCCAGTGTCCTCGACTTTTGTTTCTGGCGTGATTTGCCGAAAGTTATCTCAAGTATCATTCACAGGTTCCTCAAATAAGATACGCCACGCCCGAAAGACTCTTGGAGCGCCTCACGGATCTCCGATTTTTGTCAATTGATTTTTTAAACACGTTCCTCTTGACCTACCGTGTCTTCACCGATGGAGTCATGGTACTTGAAGCTCTCAAGAAAGTTTTCTACAATGCTGAGCCTCCAGAGATACATCCTCCACTAAGCCCTCGAAGCTCTGTTGTGTAAGTGTACTTTATTTCTATTATTAGCAGTTAATACAATTGAAGAAATGGTAAGAAAAGTGAATATGAATACTTTCCTAAAATTTAACACGTATTAAGCCGGTATGCATTTAATATTTCATGGGTTCATCTTTAGATGCAGCGTATAGTTTTAATTTCATCAGCAAGAAAAACAACAAACTTTTGCATACGGATCAGTGAGGTCCGGGTAGCGCAGGCACCGATCTCCTGATGTTCAGCACTTGGCAGGTAGTGTTATGCATGAATGGAGGCAAATCATTCGTTGCTTCAAGTGTTTTCCCCTATATTTCTTTATGTACCCACTTGAAACTGGGCGGACCTGAAATCGTTTCATTGTTAATTTCATTAAAAACTTCTAAATACTAGCGAATTTTTTGACAATCTGAGAGAATCCTAGAGTTGCCCTGCTTGAAGTTTCTATCGCCTGCTTATAGAAAAAAAACACATACTTTACATTCCTTTGAAAACAAAGTTTTAATGACCATTTTAATTTTTCCAAAAATATTTTCCAAAAAAAATTCAAAGAAAAAGACCATTATTTAAAACAAAGACGAGCAGAATAAAGTAGGTAGCAGTAGTATTAAAGCAGTAAAGTACTAGCATAATAAAATTATTTAAGCTTAAAATGAACAGAAATTTTTATTAATGAATAAATGGAACCGAGAAAAAAATTCAAATGAATAGTCAAGTCAAACTTAAAATGAAACAGAAATTACGACAAACAAGAATGGAGAGCGCTTCCTTAGCCATCTGAAGGCCAGAACATCATTTGCGCTTTACTGAAAACAATTTTTATTTCAATTTTTATTTGTCCTATCATTAAAAACAGTTTTTATTTGTCCTATCATCTACAATAACAACAAATGACATCTCCATACTAATCTTAGTATAGGCTACATATAGTAATGCAAATACATATAGTAATTTGTTTTCTTCATAGTTCGCCACTGGCTAACAAAATCCTCGTTTTTTCACCCCTTTTTTATTTTATTTTTCATTTTGTTAGTTTCTTTCCTCTCTGAGTTTCATTTGATATAGTAATGGTAATACCATTCCCCTTTCTTTTCTCTTCAAACTGTTGCACCGATTAAATGTCCTTTGTATTTCACCGAAACCATATATATTTTTAATAGTTAGAATTCTATTTGTCAAATGATCAAAAACAACAATAGAAAGAAAGATAGCCTAATTATTATAATAACTAAGATTTCTGAAAAAAAAACTAATGAAAGTAAACTGATTAATATATAATTATAACATATAATTATGTCATAATTATAGTATATAATCATATATATAATTATAGTTATATAGTTATATAATTATAGCTATTCTAAGAAGTCTCGTCAATTTTTAATTTATTAATGTTATAGAAAATCTGA
>NC_142809.1:55650417-55722917 GCF_049724085.1 Artemia sp. Qi Xiang Cuo | reverse complement strand
GTTTCTCGCTTAGATGAGAGATAAGGAGAGCCCTTGTCGTTCTTACATTATCCCCTATCGGGAGACCGATATAATAAATACAAGTAGATAACTGAACACTCAGATTTCCTAACTGTATGCATCCAACATCAACTACGGATTTTCCGAAAGCAAGGACCTCGCTCTTCGAAGCATTAAAATTGAGACCAATTTTTGCATACGCCCTACTAAGCACAGACAAATTCTCCTTAATAGACGACACATTTCGACTGAAATTCAGGATGTCGTCAGCGTAATTGATTAAGGAAAGGTCCAAACCTTTAAAAACAAAACTAATTCTCTTCTTTTCTTCAGCCATACTATTATTATACAATGGTGGCGAAGTTCCACCATCCCGGTGGATTCCTTTTCAAACTCGAATTACGGCTTTCACATTACGGAACCCTGACGAGTAGGTACTTTCACGACAACACATAATCTTGCATACACATTTTTAAATACCCGCACAACTGAACAATTGAGACTTCGCTGCTGCGTACTACACAGCAAATGGGAATTTGCACTAGAATCGAAAGCACGAGAGATATAATAAGCCGCAAGGACGAGAAACTCGCCACTATTCTCTATATCCATCAGAACGTTGGCAATTATATAATGCACGTGTTCCCGACTATAGCCTTCCTTAAATCCAAGCTGGTTGTCCGGAGTTGAACAATCCCTATTTATGTCCTTAATCACTAGTAACTCCAGTAATTTACACAGAACAGAAGAAACTGATTTTAGGCCTATAGGAACAACATTGCCGGGGTATCTTTATCTTTTTTCGGAACAGGAGTCAATTTACCAACACAAAAAGAATCGATGACAATACCAGAAATAAAGACAATTTGGTAAAACAAATGTAAATGCTGCAGCAGCTTATCACTTGCATGTAATAAATGAAAACCACGTAATTGATCATAACCACGCTAGAACTTTTTCAAAGGTGAATGATAGCACCATGAATATCAGAGGCCGTAACTACAAAACCTATATCCGATTCAATATCAACTAGACTATCCACTATTAGTGATTCATAGCGGGTTTCTAACACTGGATCAGGTGGAGAAAAGTCACTTGTGAAATAGTTGATCCAGTCACTCTCACTTGAAAGCTCTGAAGCGACACCTTTTGACTTTTTTCTCCAAATGAATTTCCAAATTTCTTTTGGGTGTGTTGCAAGACGCTCGCTCCTGCAGTCAATAATCTCAGCTTTGTGATTGGCAAGACACTTAGCAAAACGACGTTTTGTATATAGTCGTATGTCATGAACGGCACCAGATTTCGGCCGGTGGTAATTATTCCATATTTGGTGCCAAAACTTTGAAGATTTGCAACTTTGCTGTAAAGCCGGATTCTTCGACCAGCCAGGTATTTATGAACCCGAACAAACTTTACGTACAGGAACGGCGCAACGCTCAGCACAACGCATTGTATGTGTAATTTCACTACAGTAAATGTTGATTAGATTTTTTTTTTCTCTGACTCGGTGAGGTCTGAGGATTGTTGCAGCAGTTGGAAAGGGATCTTAATTGTGTCATGTATGGCATCAAGCTTTCCCTTATATACAACAGCATTTATTTTCTTCCAGTCATATTTGAATTCCCCCTTCCGTTTCTTTTCATATTTTTTAAAGATAACACTATCAATAACAAAAGAGTTGGAGATTGGTAAATGATCCGATACCTATATGCTAAAGTCAACATGGCTTGTGCCATTTGCAGTCACACCGTTCGAGCAGAGAATGAAATCTAGCTAGCTTGTCACTCCAGTGCTATGGATATACGTATACGAAGGGTCATTTGGGACAACATACGGATTGGACAGTGCAGATAGAAGTATTTGAGATCTTGAGTGATCTGGCACTGAGAGGTCGCAGTTCACGTCCCCGGTGAGGATAACACGATGAGATGCATAGGCACACTGCTGCAAAGATTTAGCAAGCTTTACTGTTGCACGGGAGAACTTTTCTTTGGAAGCCAAGTTCTTGTAATTAGTTGGTAAGTAGCAGCAATATACTATCAGATTTACAACTTTTATACCAAGGAAACTTCGTTCTCGATAAATGCTGATACCGAAAGGTGAGAACTGTTTAGTATCACAAGTCTGCCGGAAGGTCAACCTCTGCCCGAAGTCTTAGCTGGCACCTCGTAAAGGCGAGTTATGTCATTCACTTTTAACAGGAAAAGCGCGTCGGCTGAAAAGAAATGTTCTTGTAGACACAAAACGTCGTTGCAAGACATCAAGCTTTTAATCCGTGAGAGTTTATTGACTACACCCCCATTCAGATTCCATGAAGACACTTTTACCCCAGAGTTCGTCTTGGCTTCATCTTGAGCTTTCTGGCTACGGGGTACTTAACACTGTAGCACGGAGCGTCTGTCTTCTTACAAAGAGCAGACTTCAGTGCAGCATTTCAGGGTTTATCTTTATTTTTCGCATGATTGCCACTGCAACGGGAACAGCGAATAGCGTTTTTACAGTCCTTAACAGCGTGACCGTACTCTTGGCACTGAAAATATCTCATTGGCAAATACTGATACGTGTCTATTCGGAAGGGCTCATAGCCCAGAGGTATAGGGTTGTTCATTGCTACTTGCAAATCGTCCTTACTTTCAAAGAGAAGCTTGTATCAGCGAGTTTGTCAAATTCTCTCGGCTTTCATGCAATTCATAATTATTGAACATAGATCGTTCGGCAAGACCTCATCAGCAACATGTCTTATAATACCACAATGATCAGGGGTCTTCAGCCGAGCATCAGTATCCTTAGCACTGTTTAGCGCTTCAGCAAGGGACTTTGCTGCATCTTTGTTATCAAGTATCACGTGCAACTCTTGGATAAGAGGCCTCAGGTTCACTATATGGGTGCAACAATCACAAGCAAGGCCCTCAAGATACTCCTTGCGACTGCCAGGCTTTTTGAGTCCTTTTGGAGGTTGTTTGAGAATCACCGAGTAAGAAGTTTTTTCTGTATCCGGAGGGTTTATTGCATTTGCACCCGCAGTCACACTAGTCTTATTTTGTGTCGATCTGAAGAAGCTTATGTGGTCAAAAAGATTGCCCATAGTTGAATGAAGCTTATTGACCTGGCGAGTCAGTGTGGCTGTAACCTCCCCTGATAGTATGGTTACCTCGTCTATACTTGTCACCCGATTTTATTTCTCGGAAGACGAAGTTGAAAACCAGGCTATAAACCAAGTTTGGCTTCACACTGCTCATTTCCCTTTCGGAATGAAATGGCCTCTGACACAGTAAGCAAAACCAGTGGGTGGTCAAATTCACATGCAAAATAACAAAGCGTAGTCCAATGAAAGTGGTCGGGGGTGGAGCAAATAGTCATCAGAGAATACTGAGATCACCCAGGAACAAGGAAAGTGTAAAGACTCCCTTACCTTTTCACCGCAATTTGCGGGTAACTGAATACCAGCGGGTACAATACGGCGCTTCCAGGGGGGGGGTCCTTCCCTCTTTTACTTGTTCCCAGTAGAAAATCAACACCTTAATGATATGGGAATAAAGATGGTGGCATATGAAGCTGGTGATATAGATGGCGTGCCAGTCTACTTGAGAAAAAGACGGCGATGGTGAAAATACCCAGAGAGAAACACCTATTCTAGGAATTGGAGAAGATCTCTAAATTTAATTTAACTATAAATCTATCATTAGAGGGTAAAGATCAATATGAAAATAGCCCCAAAGTAATACAATAGCTTTATCCCATTAACAGCAAAATGCATTCTACAGTTGTATCTTCAAATGCTATACTACATATATATATATATATATATATATATATATATATATATATATATATATATATATATATATATATATATATATATATATATATATATATATATATATATATATATATATATATATATATATATATATATATATATATATATATATATATATATATATATATATATATATATATATATATATATATATATATATATATATATATATATATATATATATATATATATATATATATATATATATATATATATATATATACATATATATATATATATATATATATATATATACAAATAACGACGAAGACCACACTGCCTTTCCATCATAAACAAATAAGAGGAACAACAGGGAATTTTTTTATACAAGAAAGTGGAACGCAAATTTAAATGATATTTCGAGCTTATATCCCAGGGTCGTCCTCATCAAAACAGACGAAGAGAATAAAAACACTAAAAAAGACACTTACATAAAAATTCAATTATTAAAACTGTTTAAAAAAAATGTTTTAAAACAGCCCTAATATCATTACTACAAGGAAGTTCAACCAGGACTGGTACTCCAAATGAAATGGACAGAGAACAATTCATTCAGATGGAATTAAAATACTTACAGACAAGTTTTTAAAGCTAATCTCGCCTTCTTGGCAGCCAGCCTAGAAGCTCTATTCGTAACAGGTTGAGTGGAATTATTTACTGGTTTTTTTAATATAATTAGTTAAATCATTTTTAATTAAAATTGTGTATAGGGCATTAAGCGAATTTTCACCAAATCTCTATTTAAAGAAATATTACCGTTTATTTTGATTTTACTTTCAATTGCCTCTCGAACAACCTGTTTTATGCCTAAATCATTGCTAATAAGGCAAGTTTCTTCAAAAAGCATTTTATGACTAGGGTTATCATATATGTGACTGCTTAAAGCTGAATCAAAGGAAATATATGTACTATTAGAATTTAAAGCTTTAGTTATGTCATCTTTGTGTTGTTGCAGGCGTTTTTCTAAAATTTGATTGGTTCTAACAAACTAAAAAATGCCACAGTCACAAGGTATTTTATAAAACCCACTCTGGCGAGTAACTGGGGTTATATATTTACCAGAATTTAAGAAATTCATGATATTAAAATTATTTGTAAATACGACACAAAAATTATTTTGTGTGCAAACTTTTTTTAAACTTGTAGTGACTTTTGGAATATATGGAAGGTAAATTATATTTGAGGGCTTGACGGGAACTTCACATTGCAAAAGACCCTTAATTTTACGGGAGTGTCTTGCCAATCTTCCGCTAATTGTATTGTTAATAAAAACAATAGGATAACTGTTTCCAAAAAGTATGTCTCTAATAAAATTTAGTTCATCTGTGATGTGAAGGTGGGTTATGAGATGTTAACTGTCCAGAATTTCATATTGATATCTAGACGGTGTTTCAGATGCCATCAACAAGAACATATTGCTGCTGATTGTAAGAAAGCAGAACTGTGCTCTCACTGTGGTTCCATGGAGCACTCTTTCACCAGGGATAATCCATGTGCTTTGAACGCGTTTTGCATTACATGTTAAGTGTCTAATCACACTTGTTACAGTATCAAATGCCCTGGAAACACTCATACCGATAAACGGGCAGTTAAGTAGATAAATGGATATTCGTTTTCTCTCTTGGAACATTAATGGTGGTCTTAAAAGACAATATACTTCATAATCATGATATTCTGTGTTTGTAGGAACATTTCCTGACCAACCAAAGTCTTGTTTTACTTGACATTAGTGCCACCTTCAAAACTTTTTCGGTTCCAGCTAAACGTAGTGCTTCTAAAGGCAAAGCTTCTGGTGGTATTGCTACATCGAATCTTAATTCTAGTGTTTTCTTTTCTAGTGATAGATTTTCAGCTGTTCGATTAGGTGAGTGGGTAATTATAAATGTGTATTTACCCACGGATTACAAAGATGATGATTCGGAGAGAGATTTCGCATTAGCAGTTAGTAAACTTAGCTCTTGTCTTAGTGATGTCCTTAAACTGAAAATCCCGTGTTTGATCGTAGGTGATTTTAATTGTGATTTAAATCGCAGGTTGTCTTCAGTTTCTATCCGTGCTTCTTTACTATTAGGAAAATTTGGTGTTGATTTTAAAGTTCAACAGAAATCTGCTCAGTTTACTTACATTCATTCTTTCTCTTGCACATCTAACCTTGACCATGTTGTGTCATATAACCTTGATATAACTTGTGTTGAGGTAGTTTCTAAACTTAAAGTTTCAGACCAAATTCCTATTGCTTCTAGTTTTAAACGAGAAGCTTCTCAGATTCCAGTAATACATGCTCATATTGTTCACTGGCAAAGTGGTATACTTGTCGCGATTGAAATAAAAGTGAAACATCTCAGTTCATCGAAAGCTCAGATAGCATCCTAAACAAGATCCGGGTTCCATTACATCTTCTGCAAAAGTCTTCCAGTAAAGACACTAATGGGGTTAGATTAACTCTTGATATCTACTCCGCAGAAATCTGTCATGCACTTTTGTGTCCTGAAAAAAGGGCAGTTCCTCTTAAAAAAATACGTGTTGGTACCCAAGTTCCCGGGTGGTCATGAAATCTAGCGCTGTCTGAAGCTTGTAACCGTGCTAAATTTTGGTACAAATTATGGAGAGATTGCCTATGCCCCCGTCAAGAAATAGTCAATGTACTGAGGAAAGTGTCAAAAAAATGTTTTGCTAAAGAACTTGCCCTTCATCGATCTAAAATGCAGACACTATATTCCGAGAAGGTCAGGAAGTCACCTGAGCTACTGTGGAAGCTATTACCTCGTACTATCTCCTCCAATTTGCCAGACCCAAATGACATTTCTTTGTCCGAATGGATATACCATTTTTCATATGAATTTTCTGAGCCTGATCCTGTTTTAGAGTCACAATTTTGTGACGAGCTCTGCAACTTCATTGATGAATCTCCTGGCCTTGATTTTGTTGTTACTTGTGACGCTGTCATAAAACCCATATCCAAACTTAAAAAGAAAGCGTCTTGTGGGATATATAAGGTGAGCACTCTACACATCATTAATGGAAGTTATCTATTGGTGCATCACCTCAGCCTTCTCATGCAAATGATATTTTTTACAGGTATTGTTCCTTCCTCGTTCTGTTATTGGTGATCTCACTCCGATTCCCAAAAAAGGAAAATCTGAGCTGCAATGTTCCTCTTTCCGTCCCATCACCGTCTCTACTACGATATGCAATTTTTCGAGCTCCTTTTTTTTGATGATTTAAGACAGAAATGTTACCTTCCCCCATATCAGTATGGTTTTCAGGCTAATCTTGGCTGTTCTCATGCTCTTACAGCAGTTTTTACTGCCCTCGCCGACGCTGAATCTTCGGGAGAAAGTATGATCCTCGCTGGACATGACGTTAAACTTGCGTTCGATTCCTTAATTCATACGTCCATGCTTCTTCATGTGGCAAGGCGAGGCGTAAATCCATCAGTTGTCCGTGTTCTCAGGGATTTATATAGGAATCTAAGAGTGCATTTAAAACTCCCATCTCGTTTTCCCCTGCAATTGGCTCTTCATCAATCCCAATATAGTTGCATTAATTCTCTTGTGCGGCCAAACTCTTCGAATGCCTGGAATATGCTTGTGATTCCTCAGCCCCCCATCCTCGTTCAGAAAGGAACTACACAGGGAGCTATAACTTCCCCAACCCTGTTCAATAATAGTATCCTGGATGCTCAGGCAAAGTGTATTCCTTCATGGACTCTTGGGAGAATCGGTATGTCTCTTATTTGTTATGCTGATGACATATTGAATCTCCACCGTACGATCCAGCGCATTGAGCAGAATTTCAAAATCCTCAAAGATGAATATTCAAAAATCGGGCTGTCTTTTAATCCTGAGAAATCTGAAGTTATCCTTTTCGATTGGCAAAATTCCTCTACTTCTCTTCAAAATCTGGACGGTTCTCTTGTTAAACCCGTAGACCATATTACATACCTAGCCCTTCCAATTGGCACATCTATAGGCCACTCACGTCTTTTGCTGATTTCTCACGATGAGCGTAAAATTAGCATTTCTTACGCTGGAATCGTAAAAAGCAAACTACGTTTCAACCGTTACCTTCTAGCACAACGCCACAGCCCTTCCACATCTGCTTTACATTGCTCCTTTCTGGAAATTCTTTACAGTTACAGATAAAAAGCACCTACGATCAATCTTCTTCAGATTTGCTAAATATCTTTTACATTTGCCCCCTTGGACAAGAAACCGTAAAATTATTCATTTGTATAAGCTAGCTGACCCTAATATTAGCATTAATAAATCTCTATCCCGTTTTCAAAGTAAGTTTAATCATCCATGGTCACCAATTTGTTCAAAATAGTTTGTTTGTATTATTGTAATGTATGTAATGAATTTTTTTTTCTCTCTATCTTTTTGTTACTTTTGTGATTACTCTGTCTATGTACCTTTTTTTTGACGGGCAATAAGCGAATAATAATAATGATAATAATACTAATAATATTATATATATATATATATATATATATATATATATATATATATATATATATATATATATATATATATATATATATATATATATATATATATATATATATATATATATATATATATATATATATATATATATATATATATATATATATATATATATATATATATATATATATATATATATATATATATATATATATATATATATATATATATATATATATATATATAATTGTGTATGTATATATTTATCTATGTTTTTCTCGAAAACGGCTCAATATTTTTGCGGGAAAATTGGTACCTTGGGATATTCTCGCATTAACAAAAACAAAAACAATCTAGATAGATCAGAAGTTGGAGAAAAATCTTTAAGAGCCTTAATTTTGGTTTTTGCAAATGATATCATGTACTGTGTTATTACATCATATAAGCATTTCTTATGACATCATATATGACATCATATAAGTATTTTCTTATATGATTTAATACATAGCATAAGAAACATTGTTGAGTTTCCAGGCCAAAAATGAGTTTCCAGGCCAAAAGGCCAAAAATCGAAAATCTGCAGTTGCAGTTACTATAAATGATGATTCTTTGGAACCAACACCTGAACTATCAAACGTGATAAGATGTGAAATTTGACAACCTGGACTATCAATTGCCATAACACCAACACGGACAGCTATAGCAAAGTCCATTTCTAAATTGTATGAAGTAATCAAAATCCAAAAACGTATCAAAAATGAAAATGAAGAGCAAAGACACGGGCGGTTAGAAGATATGCAAAAACGACCATTAAAGCGTGTTAAAAATAAAAAATGAAGGGCAAAGACACACACGATTAGAAGACATACAACACCGAACAAGTGAGGGAGTCAAAAATGAAAATGAGCAGCGAGTCAATGAAAATCAACCTGGAAAGCGAGAATCAAAACGTTTCAAAATTAAAAATGATAGCAATGATGATTAGGTTTGGGATTTTGACAAAGATAAGGCCATCAATGCCTACCATACCTTTGACTAAAAAACAAAGATTTGGCAATATGTATTTCATAATGAAGGAAGATAAGCCGAGGTGTAACGAAGCAAACAAATTGAAAATTATAGCGATGATGATTGGGTTTTTTGACCTTGACATGGTTAAGGTCATCAATACCTACCATACCTTTGAAAATCAAAAATATGGAATGCATAAATCGTAGAAAGAAAATAAGTTTTGTCCCACCTCCTGAACAATCAAAAGAAACGAAGGTTCAGCGATATGTCTTTCATAATGACAAAAGACAAGCCGAGGCAAAATTTAAAGGTCCAATAAAAAATTTAATTTTATATAGGCACCACTTCTAATTTAAGGTCCATTTGAACATCATGACATCAAGAAAAGGCTCAAATTGTCTGCGTTTAGAAGACAAGCAACAGTGAGAATCTATATATAGAAGCCTGCCACGTGCCGATTGCCGTGGCCCGGCGAAGAAGCCCTCGGCACTATATATATATATATATATATATATATATATATATATATATATATATATATATATATATATATATATATATATATATATATATATATATATATATATATACAAAATTAGGGCTACAACCGTAGCTATATAATCTAATAGACATGGCAACATGTCTAAGTAATACTGATTGTTACAAAGAAAAAAAATCAATCTGAAAGCAAAATATATGAATATATATGAAAATTATTACACTATATACAATTGGGGCTACACACGTCAAGTACAGTCAGTGGAGTCTCAGTACCTATTTGAATATTACGAATATATCTGAGATATATTTTTAGGTGAGCACCCAAATTTCTTTCCAACCCTCCCCCTCTCCCTATTGCCCGCTTCAAATTTCAGGCAGGGTGTGCTCTGCACTAATAAACAGCATTCAAACGAATCTATCAAAACTTCCGCGAGCACACTAAGAGACGGATAAGTTTGTATGAGAGCGGCTAGAAGCCAAATTAAGCTCACGCAAGGCTCATAACTCTCGATTTCTTTAACAATATGACAAAAATATAAATTACGGTCATTGAAAAGGGAACTTTTACCTTGAGTGCTTTTTAGTTGCTTAGATACATTACAATATATCCCAGCTTTATCTGTCTGTCATATTGCAATATGGAATAGTATTTTTTAAACAAAAACTTAGAGTGCTCTGCTTATATTTTCTACACTCAGTTATTTTCTACACTACATGCTACACTCAGAATTGATATATTGGCATATGGTGTTAAATCATTTACCAAAAAATAACTCTATTTGCGAAAAAGGGTATAGCATTTGCGAATTGGAATTTATGAATAATCTTAAGTGTTGTTTGAATAATAGGCGTGTTTAATGACCCTAATTGGTGATCGGATCGTATGAAAGTGGTAAAAAAGGGTTTAACTGATTAGCAGTTAAGGTAGACCTGAAGGGGTTGTTAACTCATAGCTTATTTATTTTACATTTGGAATAGCATAAATCTATGGGAATGGTTAACGATGAAAAAATGGTCTTGTGAGTTGACCTAGCTTTACTTCACCGATGTGTTCTGTATAATACACAATTAGTGTTGGAACAGTGTTGTCAATATAAAATACGGTCAAACGTTTTTGTACACTAAAAAGTTAATACTAATAGAGATGTAGATGTCAAGAAAAGACTTTTAATAATGAAATTCAGAACAATCCTTAGAAATCCTTGCAAATCAAGAAGTGAGATATATGTAAGCATGAACCGTCAAGGATCATAAGCACCAATGACCCTAACCACCAGGCCCCCCTCCCCCACACGTTTTGGGCCCCACCCCCCCCCACCCCCCAATTTTTTGGCCCCCCAACCCCATTTTTTTAAGTTTTCTTTTTAACTTTTATTTTATTATTTTTTTTAACATGATATATTTTTTCAACTTTATTTACATGTCTTAGAATGACATGAAACATACTTAAAACATAGAAAAATCACATTTAATATTTTCCAAATTCAAAATGAGAATGATATAAAAAATGTTAGTCGTGACTTTTACTATTAGAAAAATATTGTTTGTTGTGGTACTTTTTTTTTATTGGACTAAATTTTTTTTTGGACTTTCTAACTTTTAATTATTCAACTTTTTATCTTTTTTTATTTATATATCTTAAAATGACATGAAATATGTTTATGGCTCTAACAATTGTACTCTATGCTTGCTCAGAGACACGATACGGTACCTTGTCACTGTTACATTCTCTTGATGTTTCAAAGTTCATTTTGGATTTTTTGCGTTGAAATGTAAGAGTTGGATTATTTCAGTACTATTTTGTCGTGGTTTACCATGTCACTTTTACATTCTGAATATGTTTCAAAATTCATTTTGTTTGTTTTTTTGGTTGAAATGTTAGAGTTTAATAATTTCAGTAATGTTTTTTCGTGGTTTGACTTGTCACTGCTACATTATATTTAATTTTAGGAATTTATTTTTGATTTCGTTCGTTAAAATGCTATGGTTGGCATATTTCATTAATGTGTTTTAGTGGCTTATCCTGTCACTACTGCACTATCATGATGTTTCAAAGTTCATTTTGGATTTTTTTTTTCCTTGAAATGTAATAGTTGGAATATTTCTAGTAGTGTTTTGTCATGGTTCACCTTGCCACTGTTACATTCTCTTGATGTTTCAAAGTTCATATTGGATGTATATGACTGAAAAGCAGGATATTGCTTGCTTCATTAATGTTTGTCGAGTCTTAACTTTACACTGTTACATTCTCTTGATGATTCAAAGATCATTTTAGACTTTTTTGTATGAGATGCAAAAGTTGGAATCTTTCAGTACTTCTCTGTTGATGTTTGCCTTGTCACTGTTACATTCTGAAGATGTTTCAAAGTTCATTTTTGATTTTTTTCGTTGAAATGTAAGAGTTGGATTATTTCAGTAGTGTTTTTGTCGTGGTTTACCTTGTCACTGTTACATTCTCTTGATGTTTCAAAGTTCATTTTGGATTTTTTCGTTGAAATGCAAGAGTTGGAATATTTCAGTAGTGTTTTGTCGTGGTTTACCATGTTACTATTACCTTCTCTTGCTGCTTCAAAGTTCTTGTTGGATTTTTTTTCGTTGAAATGCAAGAGTTAAAATATTTAAGTACTGTTTTCTATTGGTTTATAATGTCACTGTTACATTATATTGATATTTCAAAGTTAATTTTAGATATTTTTTCGTTGAAATGTAAGAGTTGGAATATTTCAGTAGTGGTTTGTTGTGGCATACCTTGTCACTGTTACATTCTCTGGATGTTTCAAAGTTCATTTTGGATTTTTTTTTTTTTTTTAAATGTAAGAGTTGGATTTCAATAGTGTTTTTCGTGGTTTACCTTGTAACTGTTACATTCTCTTGATGTTTCAAAGTTCATTTCGGATTTTTTTTTATTGAAATATAAGAGTTAGAATTGTCACTGTTACATTCTCTTGATGTTTCAAAGTTCATTTTGGATTTTTTTTTCGTTGAAATGCAAGAGTTGGAATATTTCAGTAGTGTTTGTCGTGGTTTACCTTGTCACTGTTACATTCTGAAGATGTTTCAAAGTTCATTTTTGATTTTTTTTTTTTTTGAAATGTAAGAGTTGGAATATTTCAGTAGTGGTTTGTTGTGGCTTACCTTGTCACTGTTACATTATCTTGATGTTTCAAAGTTCATTTTAGATTTTTTTTTTTTAAATGTAAGAGTTGGATTTAAATATTGTTTATCGTGTTTTACCTTTTAACTGTTACATTTTCTTGATGTTTCAAAGTTCATTTCGGATTTTTTTTTATTGAAATATAAGAGTTAGAATTGTCACTGTTACATTCTCTTGATTTTTCAAAGTTCATTTTGGATTTTTTTTTCGTTGAAATGCAAGAGTTGGAATATTTCAGTAGTGTTTGTCGTGTTTTACCTTGTCACTGTTACATTCTGAAGATGTTTCAAAGTTCATTTTTGATTTATTTTTTTTTTTTTTAACTGTAAGAGTTGGAATATTTAAGTAGTGTTTTCTCGTGGTTTACCTTGTCACTGTTACATTCTACTGATGTTTCAAAGTTCATTTTGGATTCTTTTCGTTGAAATGTAAGAATTGGATTATTTCAGTAGTGTTTTGTCGTGATTTACCATGTCACTGGTACATTCTGAAGATGTTTCAAAGTTTATTTTGGATTTGTTTTCGTTGAAATGTAAGAGTTGGAATATTTCAGTAGTGTTTTGTCGTGGTTTACCTTTTCTCTATTACATTCTCTTGATGTTTCAAAGTTCATTTTGGATTTCATTCATCGAAATGTAAGAGTTGAAATATTTCAGTAGTGTTTTGTCGTGCTTTACCATCTCACTGTTACATTTTGAAGATGTTTCAAAGTTCATTTTGGATTTTTTTTTTTTGGTTGAAATGTAAGAGTTGGAATATTTCAGTAGTTTTTTATCGTGGTTTACCTTCTTACTATTACATTCTCTTGATGTTTCAAAGATCATTTTGGTTTTTATCGTTGAAATGTTGGAGTTGGATTATTTCAGTAGTGTTTTGTCGTGGTTTTCCTATTCACTGTTACATTCTCTTGATGTTTCCAAGTTCATTTTGGATTTTTGTTTCCCTTGAAATGTAAGAGTTGAAATATTTCAGTAGTGTTTTGTCATGGTTTACCTTGTCATTGCTACATTCTGAAGATGTTTCAAAGTTCATTTTTGATTCTTTTTCATTGAAATGTAAGAGTTGGAATATTTCAGTACTGTTTTCTTGTGGTTTACATTGTCACTGTTACATTCTCTTGATGTTTCAAGGTTCATTTTGGATTTTTTTCATTGAAATGTAAGAGTTGGATTATTTCAGTAGTGTTTTGTCGTGGTTTACCATGTCACTGTTACATTCTGAAGATGTTTCAAATTTCATTTCGGATTTTTTTTTTTCGTTGAAATGTAAGAGTTTGAATATTTCAGTAGTGTTTATTGTGGTTGACCTTTTTACTGTTACATTCTCTTGATGTTTCAAAGTTCATTTTCGTTTTTTTTACATTGAAATGTAAGAGTTGGAATGTTTCAGTAGTGTTTTGTCGTGGTTCACATTGTCACTGTTACAATCTCTTGATGTTTCAAAGTTCATTTTGGACTTTTTTTCGTTGAAGTGTAGCAGTTGGAATATTTCAGTAGTTTTTTGTCATGCTTTACTTCATCACTGCTGCATTCTCTTGATGTTTCAAAGTTCATTTTGATTTTTTCTTTCTTTGAAATGTAAGAGTTGGAATATTTCAGTAGTGTTTTGTCGTGGTTTACCTTGTCACTGCTACATTCTGAAGATATTTCAAAGTTCATTTTTTTTTTTTTCATTGAACTGTAAGAGTTGGAATATTTCAGTACTGTTTTATCGTGGTTTACTTTGTCACTGTTAAATTCTCTTGATGGTTCAAAGTTCATTTTGGATTTTTTTTCATTGAAATGTAAGAGTTGGATTATTTCAGTAGTGTTTTAGCGTGGTTTACTATGTCACAGTTACATTCTGAAGATGTTTCAAAGTTCATTTTGGATTTTTTTTTTTCGTTGAAATGCAAGAGTTGGAATATATCAGTAGTGTTTTGATGTGGTTTACCTTGTCAATGTTTCATTCTGTTGATGTTTTATATTTCATTTTTGATTTTTTTTTTAAATTGATATGTAAGAGTTCGAACGTTACTGTAGAGATTCTTCGGGATTCAACTTGTGATTGTTACATTCTCTTTATATTCTAAAGTTCATTTTAGATTTTTTTTTTGTTAAAGTGTATGATTTTGAATATTTCAGAAGTGTTTCGTCGTGGTTTACCGTGTCATTGTTACATTTTCTTGATGTTTCAAAGTTCATTTTGGATTTTTTTTTTCTTTGAAATGTAAAAGTTGGAATATTTCAGTAGTGTTTTGTCGTGATTTACATTGTCACTGTTACATTCTGAAGATGTTTCAAAGTTAATTTTGGATTTTTTTTTTTTCGTTGAAATGTAAGAGTTGGAATATTTCAGTAGTATTTGTCGTGATTTACCTTCTCTCTATTACATTCTCTTGATGTTTCAAAGTTCATTTGGGATTTCATTCGTTGAAATGTAAGAGTTGGAATATTTCAGTAGTGTTTTGTCATGCTTTACCATGTCACTCTTACATTCTGAAGATTTTTCAAAGTTCCTTTTTGATTTTGTTTTATTGAACTGTAAGAGTGGGAATATTTCAGTAGTGTTTTGTCGTGGTTTACCTTGTCACTGTTATATTCTCTTGATGTTTCAAAGTTCACTTTAGATTTCTTTCGTTGAAATGTAAGAGATGGAATATTTCAGTAGTGTTTTGTCGTGGTTTACGTATTCACTGTTACATTCTCTTGATGTTTCAAAGTTCATTTTGGATTTTTTTTTCCCTTGAAATGTAAGAGTTGGAATATTTAAGTAGTTTTTTGTCGTGGTTTACCTTTTAAATTTTAAATTCTATTTATTTTTCAAAGTTTATTTTTGATTTTTTTTTTTTTTTTTTTTTTTAATGTAATTGTTGGAATATTTCATTAGTGTTTGTCGTGATTTACCTTGTCACTGTTACATTCTCTTGATGTTTCAAAGTTTATTTTGGATTCAGAAGACACCTGCCCAGAGACACATGGAAAGAGAGGGAGAAAGACAAAAAAATACCTACCAATGCTTAGATTCAGACAACAGCCCGACAATGACTGACATCGGGACTATCAAACACCTACCTAGACAATTAGGTACAGAGTTGAATGTAAGTAAGTAAGTAACAATCTCTTGGCACTGGGAGAAGCAAACATCCACCCAGACACATAAGCAAACAGAGTGAGAGAGTAAAAAAACACACAAATATATTGATTCTGACAGACAAACTGACAGAGACACGCACTGGGAGAAGCAAACATCCGCCCAGACACTTAGGCAAAGAGAGTGGGAGGGATAAAAACACATGCATTGTTGTCAACATGCCTGTCATTGTTGGTTTGCATGTTTAAATCTATATAGTTGCGTGTGTTGTTATCTCTCCCACTCTCTTTGTCTATGTGTCTTTGGTGGGTATTTGCTTCTCTCAGTGTGTGTCTCTGTTGGGTTGTATGTCAAAATTTATATATTTATGTGTTTTTTTACTCTCACTCTCTTTGCTTATGTGTCTGGGCGGATGTTTGCATCCCCCAGTGCCAAGAGATTGTTACTTACTTGCTTACATCTCTTTACCTATGTGTCTGGGCGGGTGTTTGCTAGTCCCAATGCCTGTCATTGTCGGGTTGTAGTCTGAATCTAAGGATTGGTATGTGTTTTTTTTTGTCTCTCTCCCTCTCTTTGTATGTGTCTCTGGGCAGGTGTTTTCTGAATCCAAAATGAACTTTGAAACATCAAGAGAATGTAACAGTGACAAGGTAAATCACGACAAACACTACTGAAATATTCCAACTCTTAAATTCCAAAAAAAAATAAAAAATCCAAAATGAACTTGGAAACATCAAGAGAATGTAACAGTGACAAGGTAAACCACAGCAAAAGACTACTGAAATATTCCAACTCTTACATTTCAAGGGGTAAAAAAAATCAAAAATGAACTTTGAAACATCAAGACAATGTAAAAGTGAATAGGTAAACCACGACAAAACGCTACTGCAATGATTCAACTCTTACATTTCCACGAAAAAAATCCAAAATGAACTTTGAAACATCAGGAGAATATAATAGTGACAAGGTATACCATGACAGAACACTACTGAAATATTCCAACTCTTGCATTTCAACAAAAAAAAAATCCAAAATGAACTTTGAAACATCTTTAGAATGTTACAGTGACACGGTAAATCACGACAAAACACTACTGAAATAATCCAATTCTTACATTTCCACGAAAAAAATCTAAAATGAACTTTGAAACATCAAGAGAATGTAATAGTGAGAAGGTAAACCACGACAAAACACTACTGAAATATTCCAACTCTTACATTTCAATGAAACAAAATCCAAAATGAACTTTGAAACATCTTCAGAATGTAGCAGTGACATGGTAAAGCATGACAAAACACTACTGAAATAATCCAACTCTTACATTTCAACGAAAAAAATCTAAAAGGAACTTTGAAGCATCAAGAGAATGTAGCAGCGACAAGGTAAACCCTGAGAAAACACTACTGAAATATTCCAACTCTTACACTTCAACGAAAAAAGTCCAAAATGAACTTTGAAACATCAAGAGAATTTACCATTGACAAGGTAAACCACGACAAAACACTACTGAAATATTCCAACACTTACATTTCTATGTAAAGAAATCTAAAATGAACTCTGAAACATCTTCAGAATGTAACAGTGACATGGTAAAGCACGACAAAACACTGCTGAAATAATTCAACTCTTACATTTCAACGAAAAAAATCCAAAATGAACTTTGAAGCATCAAGAGAATGTAACAGCGACAAGGTAAACCACAAGAAAACACTACTGAAATATTCCAACTCTTACAATTCAACGAAAAAAAGTACAAAATGACTTTGAAACATCAAGAGAATGTACCATTGACAAGGTAAACCACGAGAAAACAGTACTGAAATATTCCAATTATTACAGTTCAATGAAAAAAAATCAAAAATGAACTTTGAACCATCTTCAGAATGTAGCAGTGACAAGGTAAACCACGAGAAAACACTATTGAAATATTCCAAATCTTACATTTCAATGAAAAAAGAATCCAAAGTGAACTTTGAAACATCAAGAGAATGCAACACTGAATAGGTAAACCACGACAAAACACTACTGAAATATTCCAACTCTTACATTTCAACGAATGAAATCCAAAATGAACTTAGAAACATCTTCAGAATGTAGCAGTGAGATGGTAAACCACGACGAAACCCTACTGAAATATTCCAACTCTTACATTTCAAGGGAAAAAAATCCAAAATAAACTTTGAAACATCAAGAGAATGTAACAGTGAATAGGTAAACCACGACAAAACACTACTGAAATATTCAAACTCTTACATTTCAAAGAATAAAATCTAAAATGAACTTTGAAACATCTTCAGAATGTAACAGTGACATGGTAAAGCACTACAAAACACTACTGAAATAGTCCAACTCTTACATTTCAACGAAAAAAATTCAAAATGAACTTTGAAACATCAATAGAATGTAACAGTGACAAGGTAAACCACGAGAACTCACTACTGAAATATTCCAACTCTTACAGTTCAACAAAAAAAAATCAAAAATGAACTTTTAAACCTCTTCAGAATTTAAAATTGACAAGGTATACCACAAAAACACTACTGAAATATTCCAACTCTTACATTTCAACGAAAAAAAATCCAAAATGAACTTTGAAACATCTTCAGAATGTAACAGTGACAAGGTAAACCACGACAAAACACTACTGAAATAATCCAACTCTTACATTTCAACGAAAAAAATTCAAAATGAACTTTGAAACATCAATATAATGTAACAGTGACAAGGTAAACCACGAGAACTCACTACTGAAATATTCCAACTCTTACAGTTCAACAACAAAAATCAAAAATTAACTTTTAAACCTCTTCAGAATTTAAAAGTGACAAGGTATACCACGACAAAACTCTACTGAAATATTCCAACTCTTGCATTTCAACGAAAAAAAAATCCAAAATGTACTTTGAAACATCAAGAGAATGTAATAGTAACAATTCTAACTCTTACATTTCGATAAAAAAAAAATCCAAAATGAACTTTGAAAAATAAAGAGAATGTATCATTTAGAATGTAAAACACGACAAACCACTACTAAAATATTCCAACTCGTGAATTTCAAAAAAAAAAAATCTAAAATGACCTTTGAAACATCAAGAGAATGTAACAGTGACAAGGTAAGCTACAAGAAAACCCTACTGCAATATTAAAACTCTTACAATTCAATGAAAAAATATCTAAAATGAACTTTAAAACATCAAAAGAATGTAAGAGTGACAAGGTAAACCACGAGAAAACACTACTGAAATATTCCAACTCTTACATTTCAACAAAACAAAAAATCAAAAATGAACTTTGAAATATCTTCAGAATGTAGCAGTGACAAGATAAACCACGACGAAGCACTACTAAAATATTCCAACTCTAGCACTACACCGAAAAAAAAATCCAAAATGAACTTTGAAACATCAAGAGAATGTATCAGTGACAAGGTAAACCACGAGAAAACACTACTGAAATATTCCAACTCTTACATTTCAAAAAAAAAATCAAAAATGAACTTTGAAACATCTTTAGAATGTAGCAGTGACAAGGTGAACCACGACAAAACACTACTGAAATATTCCAACTCTAGCATTTCAACAAAAAAATCAAAAATGAACTTTGAAACATCATGAGAATGTAACAGTGACAAGGTAAACCACGACAAAAACTACTGAAATATTCCAACTCTTGCATTTCAAAGAAAAAAGTCCAAAATGAACTTTGAAACATCAAGAGAATGTAATAGTGACAATTCTAACTCTTATATTTCAATAAAAAAAAATCCGAAATGAACTTTGAAACATCAAGAGAATGTAACAGTTACAAGGTAAACCACGATAAACACTATTGAAATCCAACTCTGACATTAAAAAAAAAAATCCAAAATGAACTTTGAATCATCAAGAGAATGTAACAGTGACAAGGTAAGCCACAACAAAGCACTACTGAAATATTCCAACCTTACATTTCAACAAAAACAAAATCCAAAATGAACTTTGAAACGTCAAGAAAATGTAACATTGACAACGTAAACCACGACAAAACACTACTGAAATATTCCAACTCTTACAGTTCAACGAAAAAAAAGGCCAAAATGTACTTTGAAACATCAAGAGAATGTAATAGTAACAATTCTAACTCTTACATTTCAACAAAAAAAAAATCCAAAATAAACTTTGAAAAATCAAGAGAATGTAACAGTTACAAGGTAAACCACGATAAACACTACTTAAATATTCCAACTCTTACATTTCAACAAAAATAAAATCCAAAATGAACTGTGAAACATCAAGAGAATGTAACAATGACAAGTTAAACCACGACAAAACAGTACTGAAATAATTCAACTCTTACATTTCAACAAAAAAAAACTAAAATGAACTTTGAAACATCAAGAGAATGTAGCAGTGACAAGGTAAACCACGACAAAACACTACTGAAATATTCCAACTCTTGCATTTCAACGAAAAAATATCTAAAATGAACTTTGAAATATCAAGAGAATGTACCAGTGACAAGGTAAACCACAACAAAACACTACTGAAATATTCCAACTCTTACACTTCAAAAAAAAAATCAAAAATGAACTTTGAAACATCTTCAGAATGTAACAGTGACATGGTAAACCACGACAAAACACTACTGAAATATTCCAACTCTAGCACTACACCGAAAAAAAAATCCAAAATGAACTTTCAAACATCAAGAGAATGTATCAGTGACAAGGTAAACCACGATAAAACACTACTGAAATATTCCAACTCTTATATTTCAACGAAAAAAATCCAAAATGAACTTTGAAACATCTTTAGAATGTAGCAGTGACAAGGTGAACCACGACAAAACACTACTGAAATATTCCAACTCTAGCATTTCAACAAAAAAATCCAAAATGAACTTTGAAACATCATGAGAATGTAACAGTGACAAGGTAAACCACGACAAAACACTACTGAAATATTCCAACTCTTACATTCTCTTACATTCTCGACAAACACGTAATCACGACAAACACTACTGAAATATTCCAAAAATTACATACAAAAAAAAAAATAAAAAAAAAAATCAAAAATAAACTTTGAAAAATAAAGAGAATTTAAAATTTAAAAAGTAAACCACGACAAAAAACTGCTGAAATATTCTATATCTTACATTTAAAGGGAAAAAAATCCAAATTGAACTTTGAAACATCAAGAGAATGTAACAGTGACTAGGTAAACCACGACAAAACACTACTGAAATATTCCATCTCTTACATTTCAACGAAAAAAATCCAAAATGAACTTTGAAACATCAAGAGAATATAATAGTGAGAAGGTAAACCACGAGAAAGCACTACTGAAATAATCCAACTCTTACATTTCAACGAAAAAAAAATCCAAAATGAACTTTGAAACATCTTCAGAATGTAATAGCGACATGGTAAACCAAGACAAAGCACTACTTAAATATTCCAGCTCTTATATTTCAACGAATGAAATCCCAAATGAACTTTGAAACATCAAGAGAATGTAATAGAGAGAAGGTAAATCACGACAAATACTACTGAAATATTCCAACTCTTACATTTCAACGAAAAAAAAAAATCCAAAATGAACTTTGAAACATCTTCAGAATGTAACAGTGACAATGTAAACCACGACAAAACACTTCTGAAATATTCCAACTCTTACATTTCAGAGAAAAAAAAAATCCAAAATGAACTTTGAAACATCAAGAAAATGTAACAATGACACGGTAAACCACGACGAAACACTTCTGAAATATTCCAACTCTTACACTTTAACAAAAAAAAAATCCAAAATGAACTTTGAAACATCAAGAGAATGTACCTACACCGAAAAAAAAAATCCAAAATGAACTTTGAAACATCAAGAGAATGTATCAGTGACAAGGTAAACCACGAGAAAAAACTACTGAAATATTCCAACTCTTACATTTTAACAAAAAAATCAAATCTCAAATGAACTTTGAAACATCTTAAGAATGTAGCAGTGACAAGGTGAACCGCGACGAAACACTACTGAAATATTTCAACTCTTACATTTCAGCGAAAAATAAATAAACTTTGAAACATCAAGAAAATGTAACAGTTACAATGTAAACCGCAACAAACACTACTGAAATATTCCAACTCTTACATTTCAACGAAAAAAAAAATCCAAAATGAACTTTGAAACATCAAGAGAATGTAACAGTGACAATTCTAACTCTTATATTTCAATAAAAAAAAATCCGAAATGAACTTTGAAACATCAAGAGAATGTAACAGTTACAAGGTAAACCACGATAAACACTATTGAAATATTCCAACTCTGAAATTAAAAAAAAAATCCAAAATGAACTTTGAAACATCAAGAGAATGTAACAGTGACAATGTAAGCCACAACAAAACACTACTGAAATATTCCAACTCTTACATTTCAACAAAAAAAAAATCTAAAATGAACTTTGAAACATCAAGAGAATGTAACAGTGACAAGGTAAACCACGAGAAAACACTACCGAAATATTCAAACTCATGAATTTAAATGAAAAAATATACAAAATTAAATGTTAAATATAAACAGAAGTTAATAGTGACAAGGTAAACTACTAAAAAATACAACTGAAATATTCCAACTATTACATTTCAACAAAAAAAAAAATCCAAAATAAAATTTGAAACATCAAGAGAATGTAACACTGACAAGGTAAACCACGAGAAAACACTACTGAAATATTCCAACTCTTAGGCCTACATTTCAACGAAAAAAATCAAAAATGAACTTTGAAAAATCTTCAGAATGTAGCATTGACAAGGTAAACCACGACTTAACACTACTGAAATATTCCAACTCTTGCATTTCAACGAAAAAATCCAAAATGAGCTTCGAAGCCTCAAGAAAATTTACCAGTGAAATGGCAAACCATGACTAAACCATACCGGAATACTCCAACTCATAAGTTTTAAAGAAAGAAAATCAAAATGAACTTTGTAGAATTAAGAGAATGTAACAGTGACAAGGTAAACCACGACAAAACACTACTGAAATATTACAACTCTTACATTTGAAGAAAAAAAAATCTAAAATGAACTTTGGAACCTTAACAAAATGTAACAGTGACAGGGTAAACCACGACAAAACACTACTGAAATATGCCAACCCTTACATTTTAATGAATATAATCCGAAATGAACTTTGAAACATCAAGAGAATGTAAAAGTGACAAGGTAAACTACGACAAAACACTACTGAAATATTCCAACTTATGCATTTCAACGAAAAAAAAATCCAAAATGAAATTTTAAACATCTTCAGAATTTAACAATGACCTGGTATACTACGACAAAACAGTATTGAAATAATCCAACTCTTACATTTCAACGCAAAAAATCCAAAATGAACATTGAAACATCAAGAGAATGTAACAGTGACAAGGTACCGCATCGTGTCTCTGAGCGAGCATAGAGTACAATTGTTAGAGCCATAAGCATATTTCATGTTATTTTCAGATATGTAAAAAAAGAAAAAAAGTTGAATAATTTCGAACTCAAAAAAAAAATTTTGTCCAATAAAAAAAAAGTGCTACTACAAACAATATTTTTCAAGTAGTTAAAGTCACTAGTATCATTTCTATATTATACTCATTTTTAATTTGGAAAATAATAAATGAGATTTTTTTTATGTTTTAAGTATGTTTAATGTCATTCTAAGAGATGTAAAAAAAGTTGAAAAATATCATGTTAAAAAAAAATAATAGAAAAAAAGTTAAAAAGAAAACTTAAAAAAAAATGGGGGGCGGGGGGCCAAAAAGTTGGGGGGAGGGGGCCCAAAACTTTGCGGGGAGGATGGCCTGGTGGTTAGGGTCATTGGAGCTTATGTTCCTTGATGGTTCATACTTATATACACCTCACTAATTGATTTGCAAGGATTTCTAAGGGTTGTTCTGAATTTCATTATTAAAATTCTTTTCTTGACATCTACATCTCTATTAGTATCAACTTTTTAGTATACTATAACGTTTGACCATCTTTTATATTGACAACACTGTTCAAACGGTACTTGCGTATTATACAGAAATCATCAGTGAAGTAAAGCTAGGTCAACTCACAAGACCATTTTATCATCGTTAACCATTCCCATAGATTGATGCTATTCCAAATTTATAATAAATATGCTATGAGTTAACAACCCCTTTAGGTCTACCTTAACTGCTAATCAGTTAAACCCTTTTTTACCACTTTCATACGATCCGATCACTAATTAGGATCATTCACACTCCTATTACTCAATCAACAATTAAGATTGTTCATATAGTCCAATTCGCAAATTCTATACCCTTTTTCGCAAATAGAGTTATTTTTTGGTAAATGATGTAACACCATATGCCAATCAATCAATTCTGAGTGTAGCATCCTATTCTTTAATTAGAAGCGACGCGTTCCTAACAAACTAGTCTTGACTAAAGGCAATTGTCCAAAAAATGGGTGTTGCCTCATAAACCCGATTGGTAAGACGTGTGCCGTTCGTAGTAATAGGTGACTGCACCTGGTAAGGTGTGTAGGTGTGGAACTGCACATTTGTAATTCCTTGTGTAATTCGCGCTAATTACTACGATACTACTAATAATTAGCCCATATGATGAAAAGAAAAAGGAGGAAATAGTCCCCACAATTACTTAAATTTTAATAAGTTTCGTTTGAGCTTACTTGAAACCCCAATCTTTAGCCACCTCAATTGTATTTACACACCATTTGTATTATAAGCTTGGGTGGCCTATTTTGTAACTGAGCCTACAGTGTAAACATAGTACATCTATAGAGATATGACAGAACCCTCCCTCCGCCAAAAAAAAAAAATATTTGTTATAAAAATATTGTAAATTATTAACAAGCAAAAATAAACGAAGAATCCAAGTGTTTTAGTTGCAATAAAAAACATATTCCTGTAACCCTGATGTCCAAACATGATGTTCTGATTTAAGTTAGAAAAATTGGCATTCATAAATCTTGGCTTCTTAAGTGAAGTGTTTCACAGTGTTGTGTGTTTTGTGTTTTGAAGTGTTCTGTTTGGAAACAGTTGTTGTTAAAAAATTATTAATAAATGAATTTACTACAAATTATGAGCACCTTAGCTCCAAAATAATAATTAAAACTAATCTTTTTATTTTAGAAATTTTTTCAATAAAGCAATAAATGGTGCAAGTTTTAGCGGTGTTTTCCATAGCTTCACAGCAGTGATCTTGGCCACAGCGACTGCTATCCTATTTTATGCGAAGCACTTATAATAGTTAATAAGCAATTTTTTACAATAAACAAATGTAGTGTTTTTTGTCTTTAAAACTGAAATGTTGTACATCTATTTAAAGTAGAACTCCATATTAGGAAAGTCATAAAAAAGTTTACAAGTTTTCTGCATTGGAGGTTTTTTACTGTTTTCTTCCCTAGATATTTACTACTACTACCACTAACTAAGTGCAGCGCCAAGTCAAATAAGGCCAACACAGGTACGCACGCTCCTCATCCATCCCAATATATTCAAAGCCCCCCTCTTTACACTCTCCCAAGAAGTATTAGTTCCCCTTGAAATCCTTCCTAGCGATATTCTCCCAACCCATTTGGGAATGACTTGCTTTTCATTTGGCCCTAGATGATTGGCCAAAAAGGACGATCGTTGGCAATCAATATGTCATCCGTCATCCTTAGAACGTGTCCAAGCCATAAATACTTTTATCTAATTACATCGCTAGAAAGAAGAACAGAATCACATTTGCCATACTGTTTACTGTTTCAAATACGATCAGTCAGACGGGTACCGATAAAAATCCGTAGACAATTCCTCTGGAAAACATCCGACAAATCCTCTTCCGTCTTCCAGAGTGCCCACCATACTTGACCACTGTCTTCGTTTAACTTCCGGTATCCTAATCTTGGTTAGCATACTTGCTTTTATCTGTATCCCTTTCTACTTAGGACCTAATTCAAAGGGTATAGAAAGCAAATAGGAAATGAAATTCAAGTTAATCTCCGAGAAAAGTGAGAAAACGCAGTTATCCGTTGCTCAGAAAAATTATAAAGCTGGCTCTTAAAATCTTGATAAGCGTTTTTTTTTTACCTTTTTCTTTAGCATTTGCCTTACATCTTATGATAAAAGGCCAATTTTTGACTAAAGAGAACAAAGGTATTTTTAAACGTTTGTGCCTATTTTTTCTGTTTTTTTTTTGTTTTAATTTTAGAATTTTAATAAGCTCAGTTAAAGTAGAACTTAAATTGAGTTTGCTTTTGATTTCCTGATTATACAGGGTACCGGTGGATATTCAGTGGCGCTAATATTTTTTTTAATTCTAGTTACAGCCAGTTTAAAGCACTAAGATTCCCTCTCTTTACCTTTCTCTTCGGGGACTAATCTTTCAATAGAGGAGTATAGACCTTTTAAAAGAATCTCATGCATACTAAAATCTTATTAAAAATTTGAAAAAGATTGGTTAAGAAAAAAGGATTTTTAATGAAGGTATTATTTTTATTTTCTCCTAAGGTGTAAACTATTTTCAACGGCCATAATGATGGATATAATATTACAATGCGTTTATTTAGATTCAGGCGTCAAGGCTTTGGATTTGACTTCCAGTTACGGCAACTTATATATGAAGTTCACAAGCAAAGATTTTGTACTTATGAAGAGGCTAAAAAGTGCTTATAGAATTACATTTTTGTTAGCGTAACTGGTTAGTTTACTGTCAACTCAGACACATCAAACAGTTCGTGGTAACGAACTGTACGTAAGGACCGACCTAGCTCAATAGTAACCAAAACTCTAAGAAACGGAATTTTGATACCAATAGATATTTCAAAAGAATTGGATTCTTATGCTGATTTGAAATATATAAGTTTCATAAAGGTTAGTCTTACCCATCAAAGGTTACGAGCCTGAGAAAATTTGTTTGATTTTTGAAAAGAGGGATAAAGATCCTCTAAAAGTCATAGAATTTTAATGAAAACTGCACCATCATATTCAGCGTATCAGAGAACCCCACTATAGAGGTTTCATGCTCCTATCTGTAAATATGTGGAATTTTGTACTTTTTGCCAGAAGAAAGACCAAGGATTATTCGTATCGACGCAGTGGGCCTGGGACATCGGGAGAGGGCTCATTCTAACGGAAATTAAAAGTTCTAGTGCCCTTTTTAAGTGACCCAAAAAATTGGAGGGCAACTAGGCCCCCTCCCACGCCACTTTTCCTAAAATCGTCTGATCAAAGTTCTGAGATTGCTATTTTGTTCAACATAGTTGAAAGGTCTATTAACTATGTCTTTGGAGATAACATGACCCCCCACATCCCCTGGGGAAAGGTCTTTAGTTATAAAATTTATCCATTGTTTACGTATAGTATTTGTTATTTGGGACTATTCATACATTTTTTCGGGTGGGGAGGGGAGGACAAATTTTCCACAGGAGGGACTTTGCACGGGGAGAATTCTCCATGGAGAGGTAAGTTTCCGTGGTGTAAACTGTTCAGGGAAAATTGTGTACTGGGGAAATTTGCATAAATTCCTGTACGAAATTTCTTTATGTGTCTTGCCTTCTCCTTACCGACTCAATTTTACGCGTGAAGGCATTAAAGTTAATTGTCCGGGGTAAATTTTCAACAGGATTGAATTGTCCAGATGATATTTCCGTGGGGAGGGGAATTTTTCCGTGAAGGTCAAGCCAGATTTCCTGGCCTTATTTAAAAAACGGTCAGAAGTTAAATACAAAAAACGAGCTTTTTCAACTGAAAGTAAGGAGCAACATTAAACTTAAAACAAACAGAAATTAATATGTGTAAGAGGGGGGTTGCCCCCTCTTCAACACCTCGCTCTTTACGCTAAAGCTTAAATTACATCCCAATTCTTTAAAAACGACTCCTGAAACACAAGGGTCATTTGATTAGAACAATAAGTAGGCTATATTTTTTAAAATTGCCGAAAAACTTTAGCGTGAAGAGCGAGGTGTTGAGGAGGGGGCAACCCCCCTCATATACGTAATAATATCAAACAGTTCGTGGCAACAAACTGTAAGTAAGGAGCGGAGACGGCTCAATAGTAGCCGAAACTCTAAAAAAAACGGAATTCTGATACCAATAGATATGTCAAAGGAATTGGCTTATTAGACTGATTACAGATATATAAATTTCATTAAGTTTGTTGTTACATGTCAAAGGTTACGACCCTGAGAAAATTTGCTTGATTTTGTAAGGAAATACTCCCTAAAAGTCGAAGAATCTTAATGAAAATCACACCCTCAGATTCAGAGAACCTTATTATAGAGGTTTCAACCTTCTATCGCCAAAAGTGCGGAATTTTCTATTTTTTCTTGAAGAAAGATCACTGTTTATCTTTTTTTTTCCCAGGGGTGATTGTATCGACCCAGTTCTCCTAGAATATCGAGAGAGGGCTCATTCGAACGGAAATTAACAATTCTAGTGTCCTTTTTAAGCAACCAAAAAGAATTGGAGGGCAACTAGGCCTCCTCCCCGTCCCTTTTTTCCCAAAATCGGCGGGTCAAAAGTTTGAGACAGCCATTTTGTTCATCATAGTTGAAATGCCCAATAACTATATCTTTAGATATAAAATTACCCCCCCCCCTCCCCTCCACAGCCCCAGGGGAAAGATCTTTAAGTTATAAAATTTGTCCATTGTTTACGTAGAGCATTTGTTATTGGGAAGTATGCATATATTTTCGGGTGAGGAGGGACGAATTTTCGGCTGGGGGGTTTTCCACGGAGAAATTTTCCATGGGGATGGAAGTTTCCAGGAGGTGAACTTGTCAAGGGAAATTTTATACAAGGAGAATTTGCTTCAATTCCTTTACAAAATTCCTTTTTTGTGTCTTGCTTTCTCCTTTCTGTCTCAACTTTACGCGTGGAGCTTTTAAGGGTATATGTCCGGGGTAAATCTCATGGCATTATTAGTAGTATTGATACAATATCTACAGGAGGGGTGTCTCCCCATATAGCTACAATATCTACAGGAGGGGTGTTTTCCATATAGCTATAATATATACAAGCAGAGTGTCTCCCGCCAATGCAAGCAGACAGTGTAATGACCGGAATTCAACCACCGTGAAAATTCGTGTTGATCTGTGTTCAAAGTGCGTGATGATTCCTTTATACTATAGTAACTTCCTATCTGTCTGCTACCTTTTAATTGTTATATGTGATTAACTTATGTTTGACCTTGAATACGGATATAAAAACTCTGACAATTTGTAATTTTCTCAGTTCAGAAATGGCATTTGAAATATAAAGATGCATTCTAATAAAAGGAATATTGTCGAGATCTACACGCAAGAAGTAAGTTATTCTCTTATATCCATAGTCGGTAAAGAAATAAAGTCTATTTAAATTTATACAGACCTTATTATATTTAACAGATTGTATAATATTTTTTGAACCTGGATCTCCAGTGATCGGTAAACAACAATATAAAAAAAAGAAAAAAAGTATATAAACACCGTATTTAAATGGCTTGCGACCTTAGCACATGAGTTAAATCATACCTATTTTTATTCCGGACCAAAGTTCCCCACATTCATTCCCCACCGGCCCCACATTCGTTCCCCACCGGCCCAAAGAGCCACAATCGTCCACCGCCCCCTCCCTCCAACCCCCTCCCTCCAACCCCCACCCCTCCACCCCCCACCCCCATCCAACCTTCCCCCCCTCCAATTTTTTTTTTTTTTTTACTTTTTTTTTAATTTTTTTTTAACTTTTTTTTTACATCTCTTAGAATGTCATGAAACACACTTAAAACATAAAAATTTCATATTTGATATTTTCCAACTTCAAAATGGGAATGATATAGATATGTGTGTCGCGACTTTTACTACATACACACATACACACACACAAACACACAAAAAATCAAAGACACACACACACAGACAATATAATTGTTCATTTTTTGTTAAATGAAAAAATAACGTCAAATTCATTTTTTAGATAAATGTAAAAGAACTACCACCATCAACACAATTTGAAGATAATATCCATGACCAATAAAAGGAATGGATTACAAATTTGTTATCTGATTGGTTTGGTGATGATTGTACTCGTAGTAGTAGTAGTATTCTTATAAGTCCTGATGAACTCGAGTGTTTGTTGAGTGAGTTTAGGGATCCCACACCACACAAAATCCCCACCATCGAGCAAATTAGTGCAGGACATGAAATCCCCGTACCACCCCCTATCATGTCCGATTTTAATTGAAGTATGCTTCCTCCGAATATAGGGGATAGTTATATTAATTTACCAAGTACATCTGCAGGGGGTATGACTCAACCAGCTACCCTCGAATGGGCTGATTGTCTCAGTCCTGATCCACTCGAGGGTTTGTTGAGTGAGTTGGGGGATTTCACACCACGCAACACCCCCATCATTGAGGAAATTGGTGGAGAGCAAGAAATCCCCGTAACGCCCCCTGTCATGCCCGATGTTAATTTAGTTGACTCTGCCTTGCACAATGTATTTGTTTATAGGGCTGAGTTTGAGGACCCATTTAATTCACTAACATCAGGTAGCATCATAATGGATCCGGTAGACATAGTACACTCCTATGTGGGCAAGATTCAAGCCCTTCTTGAAAGTGATTGTGGAGGGTGGTGGGAGGGATGGGATTAAGGCTGCCATCGCAAAAAAAATAATATATTTCAATGAAAAGGCGGATGAGGTGTATGAGCGTTATTTACGTACTGAAATGCTACCTCTTCATCCGGACCTGAATAATTTTGAGGGTGTTTTTATGGAATGGGTTGACAATATAGTAACAAAATTGGATAATTATACTGAGGCGGGTAGTGGGTCGGTGGCTTTATTTATCGGGAGTTTAGATATTAATGTGGGTAAATTTAAAAAAAATTTATTTTAAGGGGGGCCGTGGGAGTGGGGTGGTGGGGGCAGAATATAATGAAGATTTAAATGGGTGTCAAGGTGTACAACGATTTCGTTTCGATACAGGGCTTCAATGCTTCAAATATGCATTTCTTGTGGCAGCTTACAAGCCTCTGCAACGGGAAGATAGTAAGACACTGTTGGACGATTATGCTGTTAATGGGAGTCCAAATATCCCTAAAGTAGATTTTAATTGTTTAAATGATCAATATCCAGTAACACTTAATGGGATAACTATTTTTGAGCGGGCTAATGCACATTTAAAAATTGGTGTTACTGTGCTACAATATGAAACAGAATTTGAGGAGGGTGACCGTAAAAAGGGGGTTATATTTCCAGTGAGGGCTCCGTCCATTGAATCCGTGGATTATTGGGTTTGGCTTCTTTACAGACCGGCCAGTGATCCCGATTCAATTGGACATTTTTTTCCAATACCGAAAATCAGTCGGGTTCTGGGGGAGGGTAAAAAGGGGAGGTGGGAATGTTACTATTGTCCGACATGTCTTTCTAGATTCCGGTCAGAAATTAAGTTAAACAATCATATGAAGCATTGCAAGCGTCACGGATGTCAATCTGTGCAAACGGTTAGCGGTGACAGGGCCATCTTGCGATTTAAGAACTTTCAAAACTCACTCCAACAGAGTGACAAGGTGGCCCTAGACTGCGAAGCCGCTCTCATAGATGTGTATGATCCATTGAATTCAAATCTTGTTAAAAAACATGAGGTCATTGCAGTCTCTTATGCTCACGCACAAAGAGACTCGTGTAATTCCATGCAATTGGTAGAGGTAGTTGAGAGATTGGGTGGTGAGGATTGTATGCTCTCAGCCGTGACAGCACTCATTAAAACAGCAAATAAATCGATATCACGGCTGCGAAATACATCCTATCCAATTACCCTATCACCAGAGGACGAGTTGGCAATTAAAACTGAAAAAATATGTGGGATTTGCAAGGGGTACTTTGTTACGGGTATGGGGAACGCGGGAACTAGTAACGGATGAACGGTGAACGGGGGTAAAGAGATGGTCCGAGACCACGATCATTTGGGCAACCCTATTGTATCGGGATTGAGCAATTTTCGTGGAGTGGCCCATCAATCATGTAATTTAAACGTAAGTCAACAATTGTTTCTACCTGTTTATATACACAATTCCAGCTATGACATGAAGTTTATTTTACCGGCATTGGCACGATTGCAACGAGGTGGAGTTGTAGATGGCGCATGGGTAGATGATTCTTTTTCTTATAATATCATACCCAAGTCGTTTGAAAAACTGCTGCTCTTAGAATTCAAATGGCAAATAATAGATAACGATAAATTGTGCGTGAATAAGATCCGCTTCTTAGACTCCTTTAGTTTCTTCCCCAAATCCCTAAGACAACTCATTGAAGTACAGAAAAGTGATGATTTTAATAGTTTCCCCCTCCTTAAGCAACACCTCCTTAAACAGCAGCAGGACTTTTCAGACGGGGAAATGTATGATTTATCAACGTGTAAGGGCATATATCCGTATGACTACTACAACTCCACCGCGAGGCTTTCTGAGGAACAATTGCCGTCCATCACTTCATTCTACGATTCACTTTAGGAGCGTCAATGCACCACTACCGACTATGAATTTGCCAAGAGGGTTTGGGCTAAGGGAGGGTGTAAAAATGGGTGGGATTATTGTAGATTATACCTGGCAAGTGATGTATTGACTTTGCTGGATATTGTGTGTAAGAACATGGATAAAATCTATGGGGAATTCGGGTTGGATTTAGGTTATTATTTTTCCACTCCTCATTTGGTGATGGATTTAACTCTTAAAATCAGTAAAGAGGAAATAGGCTTGATCGCCGAAGTGGATCAGCATCTATTTGTAGAGAGATCAATGAGGGGGGGGGTATGTTTTTCATGGAGATTGTATCCTTGAATCTGTTCTGACTGGGCAAGACACCGGAGTAAAGTCGGATTTAGTTTCCCTGGATATGAACTCTCTCTACCCATCCGTAATTTCTCACTACCCTTAGTCGTGTGGAAATTACAAATGGTATAAAGATCTTCGTGTTTTAGATTTCCCCAACATTGCCAATGTTGAGGAGAATGGACCGCGGGGATGGTTTTTTGAAATCGATGGTGAAATACCCGTGGAGCATCATGACTCAGTGAAGGATTTTGTTTTCCCGTGCATAAACAGAGCGGCGACTAGGGACTCTTTGAGTCCATACAGAATTTCAAAGGTAGAGGATGGTGGTGTGCACTGGACACCTTCAAAACAAAAACTTATCGCCGACCTTCATCCGAAAGAGAATATCTTTGTACATCATGTTATTTTGCGGTGGATGGTAGCCAATGGTTTCAACGTCACAAGGATACAAGGATAGAGCCGTCCAATTTGCCCAGAAACCCTATGTGAAAAATTGTATTAAAATTTTTGTTGGTAAACACTCCAAAGTAAGACCAGCGTCTAGAAAGACCGTCAGTAATCTCATTTTCAGCTCAATCCACGGCCAAATGTACAATGATTCGCACACTCAAATTCGTTGTGATGTTGTGACTGGCCCTAAAGAACATGCTTTAACTATTGTTGGTTCTAACTTCACATCATTTACCATCATAGACTCGAATATGGTCCTCTTAAATAGAAAAAAAAAGAAATGTAATTCAAAATGAAAATGCTGCAGCTGGCAGTATACTAACCAGCCTCTCAAAATATTACCTTGTGTCATTCCTTCACAACGTGTATAGTTACCCCGAGGCTTAGGAGGACAACCGCCAATTGGATTGTTGTGTTCCTAAGTCACTTTTGCCCAAAGCCGTAACTGTAAATTGATCGGAAGATTTCGAAAAAGCCGCGCGCACAATCTCTCAAATAGACTTTACTAGTTAGGACGAGTCCATTTACCCGGAGTTAGTGAAGCGTCAGGCCCAAAATCAGTTATTAATGTTAAAATCAGAGACGGGAAGTGACTTAATTTCCAGTGGTGTGCTTGCAGGTCCGAAGGTGTATTGTGTGCAAACACACAACGAGGTAATCAAAAAAGTCTGCAATGGGTTGCCTAGACACTACGTGAATGAGAACTTTGATATGAGTGTACATAGAAACTGTGTGAAATATAGTAAAGCATGGGCGAAAGTCATGGTTATTCGCTCTTTAAAATTTAAAAACCACACAGTTGTAGTTGACAAAATAGCCATGTGTCCCGTGTCGGATAAAGTCTATGTGTGTGCGGATGGTGTGAAGGTGCTACCCCTCGGACATTATTTGACTTCTGACCAAAGTGTGTGTCGAGATTATAGACATCGCCTCGGTCGGGAAAAAATTAAATAGTAAATGGTTGGGTGGTAGTTGGATTCTTTTTTTAATAGTTATTTTTTTCCAATTCAGCATTATTTTTTTTTCACAACTCAGAAGTAGTTTTTTTTCCCAACTCAGTATTTTTTTATAGCAAGACAGAGTCGTATGTTTTTTTTGTAAATAAAAAAGTGTTCAAATTGTTTTTTGGCCCCGCGGCCGGCCCATTATGGGGGGGCCCTTTTAAAATGTTGTAAATAAATGTGATATTTTAAGTGCATTATTCATTAAATGTTGTATGTTTTTATAAATAAATTAAAAAAAAAGTGTATCTATTAAAGTGTTTTTTTTCTAGTGCCTATGTAAATGTTGTATTTTTTATTATTAATAAATTTTTTAAAAAAAGTGTATTTTTTTCACGTTTAATGTGCTTTTTTCAATGCAGTACTTTTTTTAAGTGTTATTAATTTTTTTATGTATAATATAAGAAAATATGATTCTTTATTCGTCTTCTTCTTCTCATTTTTATTATTCTTGAACGGAGTAGTTGTAGGGAAATTATTTAGTCATTAGACAGCTATAGTCTACAGTAAGTTGTCTCGGTGAACTGTTGTAGGGGACATGTATCAATTAAAATCACAATTTAGATCTTTTATGTGTGGGCCATCAATGTTCGGCAAAATGATACTTTTAACAAAAATAATTCGAAATCGTGACCGAATCTTTTAAAAAAAACCAACGAAAATTTACTATTGCTACAGTGTTCGGACAGAATCCCATGATAGAATAAAAACTATTGCCCCAGACATAAAATTCATACATGGACTTGACATTTTCAACAGTATTGAATCAAACTCTTGGTTGATTATTGACGATCTGGCTGAGTCTATTGAAGAATGGTCTCAGGAAATGATACAATTTTTCACAGTCCGATCTCATCATCAACGGATCTCAGTAACCCTGGTTCTACACAATCTCTTTCAGCAGAGCAAGTGTATGAGAACACTTGCTTTGAATTGCACCTACTATATCATCTACAGGGTTGTTCGTGATTCCAGTTCCCTTATAACGTTAAAAAGACAGGTGTATCCGGGTGAACCGAAATTCCTACTCTCGGCCTACAATCAGGCTACCAAAAGACCCTACGGATATATTCTATTGGACCTGAATCAGAAAACACCCGAGGATTTACGTGTAGTCACCGATATTTTTGACAATGAAATTACTGTATATCTGCCGGTGAACAGTAAAAAAGGTCGTTATTTGCAATCATGACACTGAAAAAACTACATGAACATCGACATTTATTCACCGTCCTAGGTAATTCAAAGCCACGACTTAGGAAGGCCATACTCAAACATAGTGTCATAAGATAGAACATTAATTTTGCTTCTTGATTTTTGTTAAATCAACCCAAAGGCAGAGATAATCTTTCGGATTATTTCGAACAGCACAAAAAGCCATATCGGTCCATGTTACAGTCTATAGAATCAGTAGAACTCAAAAATAAAGGGCACGATTTTAAATTAACCTGGCTTTGTTAAGCAGGCGGTAACTATTTTACTTTTTTACTGCCCATCAGCTCAGGATTTTCAATAACTTTTTTCTAGAGAGAGAATGGCCAAACCCCATAGATTGACACCAATCGAAATTACCCTTTTATCGAAGGAAAATTTCGATGACAATCTCAATATATTCATTAACAATGAACCAATTGCCGACGATGGAAAATTAATTCTGCTTCAAAATGCACTTCGCCGAGTGGACAAACACAAGCCCTATCGTGAGAGACCCCTCAAAGTAAATGTTATTGATCACAAGAAGGAAATGACTCCAACATCATCAACATCATCAACAACAACGATAATACCAAAAGAAGAAGAAGAAGATTTGTCTAAAGTCCTGACATGTGTTGCAGATCTAATGCCATATTTCTATCGCGAACTATGTGAAGGACTCTTGACATATATCAATGACAGTGAACATTTTCAAATTGATGCCAATGGGAATCAGGTTGTAATCCATGGCAAGACCTATATTCTACTTGATTTCATTATCGGATTTTGTTACGAATATTAAAAGGCTTGTAACATATGACAGTCATCAGCATACTTTTTAAAACTCAGCAAACTTCACAAAAAGTCTTAATCCCTAAAAACATGTTTTAAAACGATTAAAGAAACTATTTTAAATATAAAAAGATTTTTTTAAATCATTTTCGGAAAATACTACTACTAGCACGCCAAGTGGAAACAATGATTTGACAAGAGTTATGAGTGGTAGAGTCAAGCGAAGACTTCTTAATATCACTGCATCCCCCTCACCATCACCTGTTAGTATGCAAATGGAAAGTGGACACTTCACTACATGTTTACGTTCAAAATGGTTGAAGCATTGAAACATGTTTATGAGAATATTGGTGAAGTGAGAGGTTTAAGTTCACCCACCACACTTGCTCAAGTGACTGGACTTGAAAAGAATCTGGCGGGAGGGTATCTACATAATGAATCAAGTTACACTCTACATCGTAATCGTAGAGTTAGTGGTAATCACTATCAAAAAACTAAAGCCTTTTTCCCATTACAAATATTACAAGCAGATCTTTTGACTCTGAACGAGATTCAACGGCGTCACAATCACCCCTACAAGTACATTCTACTTACAATCAGTGTTTTTTGTCGCTATGCATATGCCATTCCATTGCGGTCAAAGAGCGGCGATGAAGTTGCTAAAGCTCTTGAAATCATCCTTGAACCGGATTGCTATAAGAAGATTCAAACGGATAGTGGTAGTGAATTTGTTAATCCCCATGTAAAGAAGGTTCTACTGAAATATATTACAATCCTCTATCATAGTCATAGTCAAATAAAGGCACCATTGGCCGAACGACTGATAAGAACTATTCGACTTTTAATTTTTAGATATTTCACTTTAAAAAATACGGCTGATTTTATTCATGATTTGGATAAAATCATGTTTATTTATAATCAACGTCCACATCGATCCCTGTCCAACTCAACCCCAACAGAAGTTCATCATGATGTCAATACATTTGACACTTTTCTTAAACAGTATTCCAATGGTGAAGGTGTTGGTAATGAGAAGAAAAAGAAGAAATTCAATGTTTGGTGATACTGTTCGAATCAATCGAACTACTGATATTTTTCAAAAGAGTAAATACTAGTTGTCTACAGAACTTTGTAAAGTTTCCACAATATAGGACAATAATTCCATTTCGTATCGTTCGCGTAGCATCAAAGACGGTGAAATGCTTGGTGGATTTTATGATTATTAAGTACAAAAAGGTAAAAACACTAATATCTATCAGATTGAAAAGATGTTAAAGAGTTGGACTCTCAGTGGCATGGAACAGTTACTTGCTTATTGGCTAAGATACAACTCTGATTTTTATCTTTGGATCAGTGTTGAAATTGTTGAAAATGCCAAAGATTTTTATATGACATTTATCTCCAATATCTCCGATCCTCTCGACAATTCTTTGGATAAAACAAGTGATTTTTGCACGAAACTCTCCCCCGCCATCAAATTTGATGATGGAAAGTATAAAGTTGCTCTTATCGACTGCATTCTCATAAATACCTATGATATCCTGAGAAAGGATCGTGTGTATAATATAAAAGTTATACCATAGGATTGGTCACTCTTTGTCGAGTATGAATGGGCTAAAGCACATAAATCTAGTGAATACCCGGATGTTACGTTGAAATATAAAGAATATGGTACTATGACGTATATATGTCGCACAATCAATACAAAAATCTCACTTCGAAGGAAGGGTACATTCCATTTTAATTATTCAATGGAACATGATAGGATTTACATTACCTCACCCGTTGACACTGAACTGATTAATCTCAATGATAATCTGAGAGATGTTCTTGGCTTTAAACAGAATATTATCAATGAGAAATACGCTGGAACTGTTAGCGAGATGGATTAAGTTATTTTTGCTGATTATCCACCTGGTCTCGTCTCAGACTCTTGCATATTCCTCTAGACCTCCTTTGTGGAAACATCCAGAGTTGGTAATTTAAATGTCCCCGTCCTACGTGTTCTTGAGCGAAAAACAACCCATAAACAAGTTCATCGCTATAATATACAGCATCTTCAGTATGTACCAGTAAACACTTCGTATTTGGAACTCTGTCAGTTAACACTAAGAAGTTAATTGGGTGATCCTCCAGCAATAACAAAAGGTTTGGCCGTGATTACATGTCATTTTCGACCCATTCGGCGACAACAACAACAAAATGTCTAATAGAAAAAATGCATTTGTATGCCCTGATATTGATTGTTATGTTACTGCTCTCCAACCATGACCATTGGGTCATGAAATGTACTATTATAAAGGCCTTTCGTCAATGTCGGGATAAGGTCTTGGCAGTTGGTTTGCTAAGCTGTTTCGTTCTGCAATACCGCTGGCTAAAAAATATATTGTGCTGGTTGCTGCAGATTTTGCATCCTCTACGCTACACGATTGGGGGGATGGTAAAGATTTTAAAGAAAATTTTTAGTAAAAACTCAAGTCCATTGCCTGACCCCTTGACGAGTAATTAAAACTACGTGAGAAGGGTTATAAAAGTAGGGGACACATCTCATCACTCAAGAGTCTCTATTCTGGCTAGAAATGATAGACGTCATTACCATTACTCTTGTCAAAGAAAAGTAAGGCAAAGAAACCAAGAAGAAAAATTGTTCGATCGAAAAGGGATTTCTTTTCCTAGATGGCATATCTACCCCACAGGGAATCTCATCCCACTGTCACCACATCTCTAAATCTTTTCAATGCGGAAAGTGTAGATGTCAGTGTAAAAATAGATACTATGAACAATTCTACCCATAACAACCACTCTCTTAAAACATAAATTTTCAAATTTACTCCAATGAAGATACTTCATAGATTTATCGTTAACATTTACTGATTTAAAAGTTGTAGTGCTGAAGAAGTATTACAATTCACCTCCTTCCAATTTCGATGAACCACTGTACGAAAGTGGTATACTACACGATTTATTTAAACAAATATGTGTCTACATAAATGGAACACTGGTGAGCACTAGCAACAATCTATCAAACTATGCTAGTTACATACAATTTATGTTGATGACTCCAATGGCCTATAAGAAATTGAGAGGTCTGCCAATGGGCTATAACTATAGAACAAATGTTGATACTGACGGTGAACTCACTTGGGCAGTGAGCAAGGAGTATCATTTAGTTGGTAGACTCAATCATGAAATATTCAATATATCCCAATGGATGCCCCCCAATGTTAAAATTGATATAAAGTTACAACTTGCACCGTCCAATTTCATATTGAGAAAAACACTTGATGCAGCACCCGATGCTAATGTCAATCTAACTTTGGCAATACTTCAAATGCGAAAACAACAGGTTATGAGTTCTGCTGCTTGGGCAATTGAAAAACTAAGAGCCTCTGGAAATAATATCAAATTGCTCGTTCCTCAAACGATCGCCAATCAACGTCATATTGCCACTGGATCAAGTACCTACACCGATTCTTCATTTATCAATGGTGAAATTCCATCGAAACTCGCCTTGGCTTTTGTAAAAAGTGCCAGTGCCATAGATTCGTGGACAACCTTGCCACATGAATTTGAATTATTTGGACTTTCCTCCCTTGTCTGTAAAGTAAATGGAATTCCCCTCTACAATTTATCTTTTGATAAATCCTATAGGACCCTATATGAGTTGACAATGCAATCCCTAGATCGAGATTCTCAACTATATGAAAATGGTATTACTGATTCAATTTTCGCAAAAAGTCATGGCATCATTGTTTTGGACTTGTCTGGTACTCAAGATATGAGTATTGTCCGAACGGGTACTGTACGTTTGGAGTGTACCTTTGACAAACCATTGACAGAGAGTGTGACATTAATCTCAGTCAATCAATTTGAACCCTACTGGGAAATTACACCCGATGGTAGTGTTCCTTTAGACTTGGCACCATGAACACCAATCAAATAATCAATGTATTTAACATGGATCCTTTTATGTCCAAATAGAAATCCTATTGTATACCCGTAGATTTCCTTCAATATATTCATACTGTTAACAAAACCATTATCATTGTTAATAGTAGTCCATCGACTTTGCAGACGGGTCATTGGTTATGCATCTTTCAAACAGTGAAGAATATAGAATTTTTTTATCCTCTTGGTCTACCATATGCATTCTAAACACCACACATTAAAAACTACCTTGAAGGAAGTAGGAATACAATTATTCAAAATCGGATGCGAGTACAGGATCTATCGACCAAAAGCTGTGGTTTTCATGCATTAATTTATTTCATTTTTCGATGTCGTGATTATACTTTCAGTGAATTTCTCAACATTTATGTACACAGTCCACGTTTGAATGACTTTCTAGTAGAAAATATCCTCTCAGACCTGTACAGTATGGATTTCAGTGCCCTAAGAATAAAGTGTTTTAAAAATGTATGTGACTTTTTTTATTAATAAAATATATATATGCACTATAAAAAAGTCTAATGTCTTCATTTGTTTAGATCTCTTCTTCTTCATAGTCATTTAGATTTTCATCATCATCATCATCGTCGTCGACAATGATTAGTGGTGGCAGATGATTCGAATTCAACTTGTACTGATCCTGTTGGGCAAAGTCCGGATCACATTTTCCACAATATATTGTAACTTCATTTTTATTAAATCTTCTTGTGAAGTCAATGATACTATTACGATTCATATTGAAAAATTCACCTGTTTCTATCTGATTATTTGAAGTAATGTCGCACACAATATTCTCATATGAAGAATCACTTTCTGTCACAGCCAAATAAAAATCGCTAGGCTTATAATCATTACTTGCATTGTCCTCACAACGATGACGCAGGAACCATACTCTCTTCATGTTTTTACAATTGAAACGTTCTCCAAATTCTTCTTGCCAAAAGAATTTAAAACCACGACGATACGAATCCCTTAGAAATAACCTGAAGTCACGCTTAGGGTTTTTTCCAATCATACCAGGGTAAATATTTTCCCACTGGTCACACTTATCAAAATGACAATTGGAGCATAGATATCTACTAGGATGAGAGTCACAAGTCTCTTCAAGACAGGTATTACAGTCCTTAATTTGTACAACATATCCTTTATGCAATTTACATGGATTGCATAGTCTACACTTTTCATTATAGTCATCAACTGTAGTACAGTTCTCACATGATGACCAGCTGCCCAATGTATAGAAACATAGTGAACATGTATGAAACATTTTTCCGATGTTGTCCCTCTCACTGCCAGAAAGAAACTGACTCAAAATCAATAAAAAAAATAACAATGTCTTCTAGGAGGAGGAGGAGTAATGGAGCATCGTCACAAAAACTTATTTCCTACTGTTTTAAAGAATGAATTTCTAGGTAGTGGTTAAAAGCAGAATCACAATGTCATTTTGCTTCGTTTCAATTAATATATTAATAAACTGAGTAAAAGCATTTGATTCGCAATGCATACGCTTCATACAATAATCCAAGGATGGAGAATCAGATCCCATTATACAGTTAAGTATTTCCAGAGAAAATATTTTCCGTTGAAGAGATAATTCCAAAAAGTCATCATCTAACACTAAAAAGTTTTCCAATTTGACTAGATTCCGTAAGATCTTCTGTTTCTCAAATCCAATCATTCTTGATACTCCCACTATCAACTATAGACTAAAATAACAACCATGGTTTCGTGAACAGCACGAATTTTCACGGTAGTTGAATCGGTCATCACACTGTCTGCTTGTATTGGCGGTAGACACTCTGCTTGTATATATTATAGCTATATGGAAGACACCCCTCCTGTAGATATTGTAGCTATATGGGGAGACACCCCTCCTGTAGATATTGTATCAATACTACTATTATTTAAAAAACGATAAGAAATTTAATAAAAGAATAAGGTTGTTCAACTGAAAGTAAGGACTAAGGAGCAACATTAAAACTTAAAAAGAACAGAAATTATTACTTTTATGAAGCAGGTTTCCCCCTCTTCAACACCTCGCTCTTTACGCTAAATAAAAAAAATCAAAAGATTTTTTCAAGATAATGAACTTAAGCCGTTATTCGTAAAAAAAAATACAGGTTAGTTACCACATACAGAGAAACTCTAGCCTTAATCCTACAAAAAGGTAGATTAACAATATCAATAAAAAAATAATTTCCTCTTTTTTTAAGTTGCCAGATGCTGCACTATTTTTGGGGCTAATAGTTTTAATTGTAACTTCCCATGTTAAATTGCCTTACAAGTTTATCACTTTCTTTGACCTGAACTGGTATAATCTAAGAAACTTTTTTATTCGTATAATGTGAGTGGCGTTGTTCATTGAGATATTATCTTATAGATCGGTCGAAACGAATTCCGGTCCAAGAGAAAGTATAACGTCAAATTATCTCGATGCTGAATTCGGAAGAAATCGAAGTAGAAGTATATCTCCGAGAAGGACCAGCAGCGGTAAGTTTTAACCTCAATTTTCTTTCTCATTTAAAGGTACCACATTTCAAACAGTTCGTGGTAGGAGCTATGCGGCTCAATAGTAACTGAAACTCTAAAAAATTGAATTTTTAAGTCAATAGATGTATCAACAGAATTGGCTTATTGCGTTGATTCTAAATATTATAAGATTCATTAAGTTTAGTGTTACTCATTAAAAGCTATGAGCCTGAGAAAATTTTCCTGATTTTGGAAAAAGGGATAAAACATCCGCTAAATTCAAGGAATCCTAGTGAAAATCAAACCATCAGATTCAGGGTATCCGAGAATCCTAATGTAGAGTTTTCAAGCTTCCATCTGCAAAAATGTGGAATTTTATATTTTTTGCCAGTAGAATGATATCACATTGAGGATGATACCACATTTCAAGCAGTTCGTGGTAACGAACTATACGTAAGGAGCTATGCGGCTCAATAGTAACCGAAACTCTAAAAAACGAAATTTTTAAGTCAATAGATGTATCAAAAGAATTGGCTTATTAAGTTGATTCTAAATATTATAAGATTCATTTAGTTTAGTGTTACTCATTAAAAGCTATGAGCCTGAGAAAATTTTCCTGATTTTGGAAAAAGGGATAAAACACCCGCTAAAGTCAAGGAATCCTAGTGAAAATCAAAATATCAGATTCAACGTATCCGAGAACCCTGATGTAGAGTTTTCAAGCTTCCATCTGCAAAAATGTGGAATTTTATTTTTTTTGCCAGAAGATAGATCACAGATGCGTGTTTATTTGTTTGATTTTTTTCCCAGGGGTGATCGGCTCGAACCTAGGAGTCCTAGATTATTGAGAAAGGACTTTTCGATCAGAAGTTAAATTTCTACCACCCTTTTTAAGTCACTAAAAAGATTGGGCCTTTTTCCTAAAAGTCATCCGATCAATATTCTGAGATGGTCATTTTGTTCAGCATAGTTGAAAAGCCCGGTAACTATGTCTTTAAGGACAACATAAAACCCCCCCAAGCTCCGGAAGAAAGGTTTTTAAGTCAGGAAAATTGTCCTTCGATTACGTATAGTATTGCTTAGTGGGAAGTTAACAGACATTTTTCGGGGAGGGGAATAATTTACAGCTGGGGGATTTTCTACGGAGATAATTTTCCGTGGGGAGGAAAGTTCCCGGGGACTGACTTCCCAAGGGAAATTTTACACTGGTGGAATTTGCCAAGATTCCTATACAAGATTTTTTTATTTGTATTACTTTGTCTTTGCCGACTTAATTTTACATGTATAGATATTTAGAGGAATTGTCCGGGGAAAATATTTATCGGGTAGGCATTGTCTAGAGGATCTTTCCTAAGGTGGAGGATTTTCCACGGGAGAAATTCTCCATGGGGGAGTTTTCCGAAGGATAAATTTTTCAGAGGGAATTTCCTGCGGGAGTACCTTTCTGCTCTGGGGCGGGAGGTATTTGTAAGGGTATTTTCCACGGAGGGGGAATTTGCGGCATGATTTTAGAAACAATCAGAAATTGAAGTCTTCTTCAAACAAAAGTGGGCAAAGAAAAAAAATTCAGCTGGAATCTTCCGCAAGAAATTTTCAAGGGGTAACTTTCAGCTAGAATGGAATTGTCTATGGGAGAATTTTCCTGGTGGGTGGGGTATTTTATAAGAGAAGAACTTTACGTGGAGGGATTTCCCCTGATGGAAAGGATTTTCCATGGAGTGGAGCCAGATTTCCCGGCGTTATGTGAGGGGACAGCCCCCTCATACACACCATAAATAATTTTGGTTTTATGTGGTGAGATTTTCACATTGGGAGGGTAGCTTTTGGAGGTAAACTTTCCAGAGGAAATTTTACACGGAGGGAAACTTTGCCAAAATTAATTTTCAAAATTCTGTGTTAATTGTTCATTTACGGTGAGCCAAATTCAAACCTGTATTAGTTGAAAATCGTTCGGAAATTAGATTTTTTTTAAACAAGTTTTTTAACTGAAACTAAGGAGCGACATTAAAACTTAAAACGAACAGAAATTATTCTATATATGAAAGGGACTGTCTCCTCCTCACCGCTCCGCTCTTTCATGCTAAAGCTTCTTATTACTTTAAAAAGTAGAATTGTGACAAAGAGGCAATCCTGACAAAAAAACGTCGCTTGGGGTTATCACTACTGCTTTTACATCCAAATTTAACTCTTTGGAGTACCAGTTAACAAGTGATGGTTGAACAGTTTATTATCTCATAAGAACTTTGCAAAGTTAGCTCACTTGTGTAGCTCAGAATAAAGTGTAGAGCGCTGCCAATTAGTAACTCGATTGCTAGACGAAGCCAAATATCATATGGAGCGCAGAAGCACTTCCCAGGTAAAGAGCGAAGTGGCTTCCATGTATTTTTTTTTCTCCAGGCCAATTCATACTGAAGGATTGCTGTAAAAATGTCAGAGGAGACTCATTCGACTGGAAATTAGTGGTTCTAGTTCCCTTTTTAAAATTCAAAAGTCTTTGGAGGGCAACCAGCAGCCCTTTCACACTCTTCTTAGCTGATCTTTCCCCTTATGATCTTGGTCAAAATTTTAAGACAGCCATTTTGTTAGAACTAACCAAAAGGTCTGATAACTATACCTCCGGAGGTTATATGGTAACCTCACAGCCCCTGAGTTAAGGGCTGTAAATGATGAAAGTTGTTCATTGTTTACATATTTGTTTGACTATTTGGACGGGGGGGCAGTTCTATCCTTGGCCTCCAAGAAGGCTAAGCGTATTAAGATGAGTGCGTCAGGAAATGTAAAGAAAGATGTTAGACTAAATCAAAAGGCATTATGTGCAGTCAGAATGTCAAAGGGCATATCTGAAAATTTTTAGGAACGGCTATATGCATCAAGTTAGACTTTGAAAAAATCTTGTGGGGCATGATTAAATAAATCAAAAGACACTATGCGCATCCAGGATTTCAAAACACATCTTCAATATCTCAGGAACATCTAAGGGTATTAAGTTGAAACTTTCTGAAAATGTTGAGGGAGCTTTCTTGGAATCTTGAAAGGAATGTTAAATCAAATCAAAAGATACGATGTACATCCATGTTGTTAAAAGGACGTATTTGCAATAGAAACGGCCAAGGACATTATGAATTAAAAACGACAAAGGGTATTATAGATTAACAGCTTAAAGGACCAAGTTGAAAATTTTAAAGGGCGTTGGATGGGGAGATCAAGTAGATTTTTAATTTTAAGTTGGGAAGACCAATGGGAGTTTATTAAGAACAATAAGTGTTTAAAGAAAAATGTAGTTGTATTGATGCTTATGGTAAAATGTTCTTTTTTTTTGTTGATATGCTAAAAATGACCGGGCATAAAGACTCCTCAATTAAAATTTCAGAACCAAGGGAACATCAACCAGGAATAAATCTAGTTTCATTGTTTCTCGGCTTTCTATTTTAAGTTTTTGAACAACAAGTCAGAACTCTTTAATAAATGAGCCAAAACCCATTCAGTTAAGCAAAATCAGTTACAAAAAATTTAATAAAATTATTATAATGATGCCATTGGTCAATGTTACACTATACTCGAGGTTCTAAACTGATGAGCATCAGTTTGACTTCATCCTTAAAGAAGGCCAAAAACCATGGAGATTTTTAATCCAATTATGTTAATAATATTTCATTTACCCATCCATCCATAGTCCTATAGTAAAACCAAACTAAGATGTGTTGCAAAATATTGTCTGAAGTGTAAACAACAAGCCAAATTGTTAATTATTGTACAGGAGAACCGAAAAAATTAACAAATTTTTAATTTAGTAAAGAATAAGAAATGGTGTCAATTCAATATGAACAGAAATTGATTCTAAAAACTTTTTTTCAGAAATAGGCTTCTGGAAGAAAAGTAAAGAGGTGTATTTATCGGAAGATAACCAGATATGAATTAGAACTTAAAACAAACATAAATCACTGTCAATAAATGAAATTATTTCTGTGGGAAAATTTCACTTTTCACTGTTGCTTTACTCTTATTTAAAAATAAAATAAACAGCTTCGGTAAAAGAGACAATGTCTACATTTGTGAATCTTTGTTTTTACTAGCCTATTTTCTGCGTGCTGACCTAACCTCTAGCTATTTCTTAAGCAAGAAAAAGAGTTTAAAGACAATAGAATTAGCCTGTTCTAAGAGTATACCAGGCTTAACTATTACTACTAGCAAATCACCGTGCCACCAAGCCGCCTGAGGCTAACACAACTACACGCACTCCTCCTCCATCCCAATATATTCAAAGTCTTCCTCTTTACACCATCCCAGGAAGTTCACATTTCCCATAAATCCTTCCTTACGACATCTTCTCACCCCAACCGAGGACGAAGTGCCTTTCGTTTAGCCCTAGACGATTGGTCAAAAAGGACAATCTTGGGAAATCTGTCATCCTTCATCCGTATAACGTACCCTAGCCATCTCAACCTTTCTTTCATTATAGTCCTAATTCCGGAGGACGATCTGTGCCCATGCCTCAGAACCACTCCTTAACATTAATTTTCAAACATATTCTAGTACCCTGAACTCGCAAAACCTCTAAAAGCTCATTCATTTTGCTCACACTTCCATCTAGGATGCTTAAAACATCAGGTTAATCCTCAGCTTAAATCATTCTAGGTTATATATGAAGATAATTTGATCTTGATCAAAAATTGTTGGTTCATATGTATATTTGTGGAAAATGCTACCGTGAATGTTCAAAATTCGTAAATGCCGAAATTAACCGGTGAATGTCCAAAATACTTTTTTTCCTTGGATTTAGTCAGCGTTGCCAGTCAACTTTTCAATTGTAAAGCATGGTTTGACGATGACAAGTTAGGTTTTAACCCATTTCTGATATATATATGTAACAAAATTTAACCTAAACTAGCATAATCCAACCTAACCTAGCTTTAATTTACCATCATAGCTTGCACAAGACTGAAAAATCTGACTTGCGAAGCTAATTGAATCCAAGCAGAGGAAAAGGAACTTTGGACATTCACCAGTGAATGTCGACATTAACTAGATTTCGGACATTCACGGTAACAGATATACATGTGTATTTATGTAAATATATGCATACATACATAGTTAAAAGATTTTATAAATACTTTGTTGGTATGCTTTATACAGAGTGGTCCTCTGTATCATTTTTTTGCGATGTTTTTCTGATATTTTTGACGCTTAATCCGAGCGAAGTTTCAGGTTATGGCTCAGAAGCGAGTGAACGAGAAAGGAGTCAGAGTAGAGAAATAACTGTAACTAAAGGACAGCAATGGTGGAGGAGAAGCAGAAAGAGCAAAGGAGGTAAAGGCTTTAGTTAACATTTGAATTGTATATTCACGCCAGTCGGTTTTAAATGAAAATATACTGAAAAAATAACTGAAAAAATATAAATGTTTTTACTTTTATATCTTTAATAAATAAAATAATTTTAACCTTTTGATTACTAAATATCAGTATATGTATATTAAACTGACAATGCACATTCATTTGTATTTTTTCAGTTAAGCGCAAATTTTGTTCTGATCTTGGGAAGGCATAGGGGTTTTGCACCCAACTTATGTAGATTTCTGCTCGTTTTGAGTTTGACTCGGTTAATTATTGTAATTTCTGTTCTTTTTGGGTTTCATTTATTTATCAATGCTGATTTGTGGTAGTTTTATGCTTGATAGATTATTTGATTCTATTTTTGTTCATTTTTGGTTTAGTGGAGTTCTTTACTTTTTTTTGAAAAACTTATTTTGTGGAAAAAAAAATTTAAATTAATTTCTGTTCGTTTTATATTGACATATTCTTTTCAGGTAAAAAGAAAATAATACTTTAAATCTTTAATTTTGTAAGACTTTGTAGTTTGGCCTACTATTTGTATCCTGGAGAAAAATTTTCAGCAATGGACACAATTAGTACTGTTTAATTTAGTTTCATACCTCCTCTAGTTGATCTGAAATGGAAAACTTGATACTATTCGCAAAAAAATCTGTTTACTTTCTTTGATAGCTTGGATACACTTACGCTATTTTGATTTGGTTAAATTTTAAGAGCAGAAATAGGGGGGGGGATTGGCGTGGGTGGGTGGGAGTGGAAGGGGGATCAGTTGCCCTCCAATCACTTTCGACTACTAAAAAGGGCATCAGCCCTTTCTATTTTCAATCGAATGAGCCCTTTTCGAAGTTCCCACGACAACTCCTTCGATACGAAGTGCCCTGGTCTAAGCAACAATAACGACAAAAAATAATACATTATACCCACTTCGATCTTTTCTATAAAAATGTCAAGACTTCTAATCCCTTTCGACTATTAAAGAGGGCACTGGGCCTTTCGATTTTTAATCGAATGAGCCGTTTTGGAAACGACGACGCTTTCTAAAAACACCTTATATGCCCACAGGGCATAAATTACAACCCTTACTCTAAGGTCTGTTAGGGTGGTTGTCATCCTCTAAGATCGAATTTCCAGAACTTTCAAATACGTTAAACAACATAGCTTTCTCAAAATTTTGATAGGATGTGTTTGGGGAAATGGTGGGCGTGAGAGGGGTGTTAGTCGTCTTCCAATCACTTTTGACTATTAAAAAGGGCAAAAGCAACTCAAATTTCCTATTGAATGAGCACTTTTCGAAGTTTCTACTACAACTTCTTCGATGGGAACTGCCCTGCTCTAAAGGAAAAAATCATTAACTAATAAATTGTGCCAATATTGTTCTTATATGCCCCCAGGGTATTACTTAAAACCCTTGCCCTGAGGGTTGTGGGGTAGTGTCCTCCTCTTTACTTAGTCCCCGTTTCTTGTCTCGTTCTCGAGTATCCCCGTTCTTTACTTAGGCAGCGCGATCGTGCTGCCTATGATTTATACAACAACTTTCTATATAAACCTTATATACCCCCAGGGATTAACTTACAACCCTTGCACTGAGGGCTCTATGGTGTTTATCATCCTAAAACACCTAATTTTCAGAATGTTCAACTACGTTGAACAAAATGGATATCTCAAAATTTTGATTGGATGTGTTTTGGAAAATGATGGGCGTGAGAGGGGCGTTAGTCACTATCTAATCATTTTCAACTATTAACAAGTGCACTAGCCCTTTCAATTTCCAATTGAATGTGCCCTTTTGAAGTTTCTACGACAACGCTTTCAAAAAAAACTTTATATGCCCCAGGGCATAACTTACAACCCTTGCCCTGAGGGCTGTAAGGGAGGAATTGTGATCCTTAAAGACCTAATTTCCTAAACTTTCAACTACGTTGAGTAAAATAGCTATCTAAAAATTTGGATTGGATGTGTTTGGGGAAAAGATGGGTGTGAGAGGGGGGTTAGTTGCCCTCAAATCACTTTCGACTATTAAAAAGGGTACTATTCCTTTGAATTTCAAATCGAATGAGCCCTTTTTCAAGTTTCTTCGACAAAGATTTCAAAAACAACCTTATATGCCCCCAGGGCATAACTTATAATCCTTGCCCTGAGGATTGTGGGGGAGTGTCCTCCTCAAAAATATATTTTCTATCTGGAAATCAACCACGCTTAACAAAATGCCTATCTCAAAATTTTTATTGGATGTGTTTGGGGGAATGATGGGCGTGGGGGGGGGCTAGTTACCCTCCAATCACTTTAGACTATTAAAAAGGGCACTAGCCCTTTGAATTTCCAATCGAATGAGCTTTTTTGAAGTTTCTACGACAACACCTTCTTTAAAAACCTTATATACCCCCAGGATATAACTTAAAACCCATGCCCTGAGTGCTGTGGGGGAGTGTCCTCCTCAAAAACATATTTTCTATCTGGAAATCAAATACGCTGAACAAAATGGCTATCTCAAAATGTTTTTACTTTTATAACTTTAATAAATCAAATAATATTAACATTTTGATTGATAAATATCAGGATATGTATATTAAACTGACAATGCACATTCATTTGTATTTTTTCAGTAATGTGAACATTTTGTTCTGGCCTTGGGAAGGCATAGGGGTTTTGTGCACAACTTATGTTAATTTCTGCTCGTTTTGAGTTTGACTCGGTTAATTATTGTATTTTTTTCGTTTTGGGTTTTATTTATTTATCGATGCTGATTTGTGGTAGTTTCACGCTTGGTAGATTATTTGATTTTATTTTTGGGGCTATTTGAATAAATTGTTTCAAGGGGCTAGTGGCCCTCCAATCACTTTCGACTATTAAAAAGGGCACTAGAACTCTCAATGTCCAATCGAATGCGCCCCTTTTGAAGTTTTATGACGACCACTTCCATATGAAGTGCCAAGCTCTAAAGGAAAAAAATAGTAAATAGTACATTGTGCCAACATCGCTCTTATAAGCCCTCAGAACATAACTTAAAACCCTTGCCCCGAGGGTTGTGGGGTAGCGTTCTCCTCAAAAACATATTTTCTATCTGGAAATCAAATACGCTGAACAAAATGGCTATCTCAAAATTTTGATTGGATCTGTTTGGGAAAATGATGGGCGGGGGAGGGGGGGGGGCTAGTTCAATTTGGAAATTAACTACGCTGAACAAAATGACTATCTCGAAATTTTGAATGGATGTGTTTGGGGGAAGGATTGGCGTGGGGGGGCTAGTTGCCCTCCAATCCCTTTCTACTATTAAAAAGGGTCCTAGAACTCTCAATTTACATTCGAATGATTCTTTGAAGTCTCTACAACGACCCCTTCTATATGAAGTGCCCTGCTCTAAAGTAAAAAAATAATATATGGTACATTGTGCCAACATTGTTCTTATATGCCCTCAGAACATCAAGTACTGAAATCAAGTACGCTGAACAAAATGGCTATCTCAAGATTTTGATTTGATGTATTTGGGGGAATGATGGGCGTGGGGGAAAGGAGGCTAGTTGCCCTCCAATCACTTTTGACTATTAACAGGGGCACTAGCCACCCCAATTTCCAATCGAATGAGCCCTTTTCGAAGTTTCTACGACAACTTCTTCGATACGAAGTGCCTGTCGAAGAAAGAAGAAAAAAAAACACATTGTGGCCACATTATTCTTTACTTAGGCAGCGCTAGTGCGCAGCCTATGATTAGTATTCCTTATACAAAAGAAACAGCCATGTTTTAAAGAGGTGGAATGATCTCTACCTCCCTAGACCATACTTTCTTGTCAGTCTAGACACATAGATTTGTCGTTCAACACTAGTTAATCCTACCACTTTATTTAGCCCAGTTTTGAAAAGGCGAGGCCATTTTCATCTATAAACTAAGGAATAATGGGGCTGGCTTACAACAAAAAATGTCAGAAGGATTAACCAATAAAATAAAAACTTTTTTAACACGGAAGTATGAGTCACAACCTTTTTCATTTAGAACCTCATAGAAGGGCCGTTCTGTTACTCATCTATGTAATAGGATCTCACATCTTTTGACAAAGAACGCTTAAAAGTGAAATCTTAGCACTAAGATCTTGCATCTTATGGCGTTCTTTTGCAAACGTCTTTCATCATTCTGCTCTGATCAACGGTCTGAGAACAATGGTGAGTTTATCATCAAACAAACACAACTTAAAAGCAATAGGGAATTTTTTTTTTTTGCAATTTAAATTGGTGATAATTTCGGCCCTATGTCCAAGGGCCGTCTTCAGCACAACATTAAAGAAAAAAAAAAAAAATATATATATATATATATATATATATATATATATATAAATAAATATATATATATATATATATATATATATATATATATATATATATATATATATATATATATATATATATATATATATATATATATATATATATATATATATATATATATATATATAATAATATATATATATATATATATATATATATATATATATATATATATATATATATATATATATATATATATATATATATATATATATATATATATATATATATATATATATATATATATATATATATATATATATATATATATATATATATATATATATATATATATATATATATATATATATATATATATATATTTATATATATAAACTTACATTAATATACGACGTTTAAAACTAAAAATGCTCTTAAAATCTTTTAAAACAGCCCCAGCATCCTTACTTCAACGAAGTTCAACCAGGACTGATAAATAAAATGATGAGAGAGGATGAATTCATTCAAATGAAATAAAATAAAACTATTAACTGCAAGTTTTCAAAGCTAGTCTTTCTTTTTTAGCAGCTAGTCTTCAAGGCCTTTTTGTAACGGGTTCAATACTATTGTCAATTGGTTTAATAAAATATTTTGTTAGATCCTTTTTAATTAAATTTGAGTATAAAGAATTCAGTGAATATTCTCCTATGTCTCTATTTAAGGAAATATTTTTATTTATTTGAGCCTAATTTCGATTGATTCCCGAACTACCTGTTTTATCCCCAAATCACTACTAATGAGAGACGATTTTTCAAAAAGTATTGTGTGGCTGGGATTATTAAATATATGGCTAGCTACAGCAGAATCAAAGGAATTATTAGAACTATTAGCAATTAACGCTTTATCTATGTCTTCTTTATGCTGGTGTATCCGTTTTTCTAGATTCTGATAAGTTCTGTCAACGTAGTAATTGCCACACTCGCATGGTAATTAATAAACCCCTCTTTGGCGAGTAACTGGGGTTTTATCTTTACCAGAGTTTAAGAAATTTGCGATTTAAAAATTATTAGTGAAAACTAAATACAGATTATTTTTTGTGCAAATATCTTTTATTTTTGTTGTGATTCTTGGGATGTACGGAAGATAGATTATATTAGAGCGGTTTTCCGGAGCCTCACATTGTGAAATATCGTTGATTTTACGAAAATATCTTTTTAATCTACGGTTAATCGTATTATTGACAAAAGGAATGAGGTATCCGTTGCCAGAAAGAATATCTTTGATAAAATTTATTTCTGCTTTTATGTATGAATCGGAGCAAATGTTCAGGGCACGGTCAATAAGAGAAGTTACAACTGCTCTTTTAACTTTTGGGGTGATTTGAATTAAAATAAAGATATCTATTGTTTTGTGTTGGTTTTCTATAGATAGTAAAATCCAAATTATTAGTATTACGGATAATTAGCACATCTAAAAATGGTAGTTTATTTTCAATTTCAAAATATAGGGTAAACTGCAAATTTCTATCATAAGTATTAAGATGATCTAGGAAACCCCGAAGTTCAATTTCCCCATAATTCCAAAGTGAAATTACGTCATCCATGTAACGACCCCAATAGACATGTTTTAAAAAATATGAATTTAATGCCCAATTTTCAAGGTTTTCGACATAAATATTAGCCAGTAGGCCGGATAGAGCTGCTCCCATTGGTAGCCCATTTATTTTCTGATAAAAAAGAATCACGCAACGGAAAATACATTGAAAACTTATTACAAATTTTAACAAGATTAAATAAAACTTCACAATCAATCCCTGTCACTGAGTCTTCGATTAAGTGATAATTTTCTTCTATTTTGTTTTTTAATAATTGCTCAAAAGTAGCCACATCTATATTCGTATAAATGGAAACAGTATCAAAACTATTAACTATTGTGTTTTCTGAAATATTTGTGTTATTAAGTTTTTTAACTAAATCTGCTAGTAGAGTGCTAATATGGAATTCTACGACTTTATGTTCCTTGGCACCTTTCCAGAGCATGTATCTATGGTCAAGGTTGTATAAGAGATTTAGACTGTTTTTTGTTTTTTTTTGCTATTGATATCAATTATACAAGAACCGTACAAGAAAACCCACGTCTGAGGCACTACAGTATCACATGCACATTGCCAAAAAAAGTTGGCAAGGTATAATGTGGTCTAACATGTTTTGAGAGTATGATAGAAATTAAATAACTCAACCAGACTGGTTTTTGAGGCAACACCCATTTCTTAGGAGCCAAACAGAGAGAGAGAGGAGGCTACTCCATATACGATAACTTGATTGGTGATTGGGATTTGAATAAAAGGAATAGTTTTCATTACAATTCATATTAGTAAGAGAACTGAATTCAGAGAGAATAGTTTATTTGAGAGGATATTAGTATAGAAAAATGAGTGGTGCATTTACATTATTGGAGATTAATGATGGAGCCGGTAGCAGTAATGATACACGAGTAAAAAATGTGGCTGTGGAAATAACCGGAGGCTGTAGACTATGCCTTGAATGGGACGATATGTATGCTAGATACGTGATATCATTAAGCAAGTTTAAGCAGGAGGAGCAACTATATTTTGCTGGAAAAATGAATATTCCCCATATAAATAAACTTCAGGCAGCATTAGATGTGCTATCGAAATATATTGATGAGAACAAAATACATCAGTGAATATTGTTGTTGTAATTATGCTCAATAAAACTGTTTCTAAATCAATTGTATTTTTCTTTCTATACTAGACTAGCATATAATTTTTAGAATAGAGAAAATTCTTGTTAGTCTAAAAATGGTTCTGAGATATTTATGACTCTAAAAAATGGATGGAGCCTATAAAGAATGAATCGGGGAGAATCCAGTGCTTATGGAAAAACGTGAGATTCTAGATGATACTCAACAAGTTTTGTCTATCTAAAGGAAGATTTTTTCTCGAGTAATACATGATAATATAATGAAAAGTAATTCACCGTCATGAGACTATTACATGAAGTTTCTATATCGTGATTCAAACGCAATTACAAAATTTATTGATATATCGATCACGACACTGCAAAATAATATTGTGGATATGATTTGAAGCATTAGTTTAGAAATTTAATACTTTTTTCATGAGAAAGATGGCGTACAAGGATGATTTACTCCTCTCTCTCTCTCCCAGACAATTTTTTGTTGTTGGCAGCTCAGTTTCATTGTAGTGGTGTGAGTGTCCAAAAATGAAAAAATGTTCCATACATGTCCGTTTTGCGTGTACACACTAGGTTGCTGGTCATCATGTGATAATTTCACAATGATTGATGAGCATGATGAAAATTGTCGATTGTACAACTCGTCTAAATTGATTAAAGGATATGCTTTGCAAATTAAAGACTGTATTTATTGTCTTGAAGGCGTGTTTGACTCTCATCCTAGTGGACACCTATGCTCCAATTTTCACTATGATAAATGTAATCAGTGGGAGAATACGTATCCCGCTATGATTGGAAAGAATCCTAAGCGTGATTTTAGTTTATTGCTACGAGATTGGTATCGTCGTGGTTTTAGATTGTTCTGGGAGGAGGAGCCGAGTCAGCGATTCAACTGCTGGAAAAACAAAAGAATATGGTTTCTACGTCATCGTTGTGAAGAAAATGGGTTTTATGATTATCAGCCCACTGATTTTTATTTGGCTGTGACGGAATGTGATTCGACACTTGAGGACACTGTTTGTGAAATTGCTTCAAATAGGCAAATTGAAACATGTGAATTCTATAGAATGAATGAGAATAGTATCATTGCCTATACAAAGATATATGACAAGAGTGAGGTTACACTCTACTGTAGAAATTTGTGATCCTGACATTGCAGTACATCAGAATCAGTATACTCTGAATTCAGATAATCTACCTGCATTAGTTGTTGTCGACAAATACCTATACCTAGTAGAAGATGAAATCTAAAGAGTAGAAAAGTCGTTTTTTATATGTATTTAAATTTTTTTCATTTATTAATAAACAATTTCACATGCATTTTTATAACAATTTATTAGCAGGGCACTAAAATCAATATTAAATAAGCTTGTAAGTATATTTTACACTAGAAAGTCGTTCAATCGAGGTAAGTCAACGTAGATGTCGAGAAACTGAAAGTAGGTGTAGCCACGACATCTGAACAAGAAAAAGAGTAGTGCATGAAATCCACATGTCTCAGTCGTTAAATCCTGTACTCTTCGTTGATTTTGAATAATGGTTTTCCCACTGCTCTCAATGAAGTTGCTGATGTATGGTGTATAGAATTTATACGATAGGCCAAGAGGATCAAACAATTCAATATTCTTCGCTGTTTGAAAGATGAATAGCCAGTGGCCTGTCTTCAAAGTCGATGGACTGCTATTAACAATGATTAGGGTATTGTTAACACTTGGAATTTTTCAATGAAGTCCGAAGGTATGCAATAGGACTTGTACTGGGACATGTATGGATCCATACTAAATACGTTGATTATTTGGCTTGTGTTCATGGTACTAGGTCTAGTAGAACACTGCCGTCGGGTGTGATCTCCCAATAGGTTTCAAATTGACTCAATGATATTAGCTTGATACTCTCAGTCAAAGCATCGGCAAATGTGCACTCTAAACGTACATTCCCTGTTCTAACTATGCTTATATCCTGAGTCCCCGACAAGTCCAGAACAATTACGCCATGATTTTTTGAAAACATTGAATAGATTATTCTATTTTCAAGTAATTGAGAGTCAGGTTCTAGGGATTGCATATTTCACTCGTACTAAGTTCTATGGGATTTTTGTCAAAAGTTAGTATTTACAATGGAAAATCATTCACTTTCCACACAAGGCTAGATACACAGAAAAAATTGAAATCGTGGGGGATTCAGTCCAGGATCCAACGGCACTGCCACTTTTCACAAAGGCCAAAGCCAATTTGGTTGGGATTTCTCCATTGATAAATGATGAATCGCTATAGCTACGAGAGCCGGTGGCAATGTGACGTTGATTGGTGATCGTATGGGGGACAAGAAGTTTAAATTTGTTGCCATTGGCTCTTAGCTTTTCCACTGCCAATGCAACAGAGCTCATAACTTGTTTTTTTTGGACGTGGACAATTATCAATTTCATAATGTCATTTGCTTGAGGTTCTGCAGTAAGTGTTTTTCTCAAAATGAAATTTGATAGGGCCAGCTGTAACTTTATGTTAATCTTGACATTGGGGGGTAGCCATTGGGATATATTGAATATCTCATGATTTAATTTTCCAACCAGATGCTACTCCTGGGTCACTGCAGTAATCAACTCGCCGTCAGTAACAACACCTGATCGATATTCACAGCCCAATAATTGTCCTCTCAACTCCTTGTATATCTTTGGTGTCATCATCATAAATTGTATGTAGCTTGAATAGTTGGATAAATTATTGCTAGTGCTCACCAATGTTCCATTAATAAATACATTAATTTGTTTGAATAGGTTGTGTAGAATACAGTTCTCATAGGAGAGACCGTCGCCAGCAGTAGGAGTTGCATTATCTGACTTTCTCTTCACCACAACATTGAAATCAATAAATGTTGATAACAAATCAATGAAATAGTCTTCATTAGAAAATATTTGAAAGTGTATATTTTCCGAGAGGGGTCGTTGGGGATGAAATTGTTCATAGTAGCCATACTTGACACTGACATCAACATTTTCAGCATTGAATAGATTCAATGAGGAACTAATTGATGGATATGATTCTCTGTGGGGGAGATAAGTCATCTTAAGAGAAGAAATCCTTCTTTGATCTAACACTCTTCTTCTTTTCTTCTTCTGCTTATTGGTCTTCCTTGTTTTATTCCTCAAAGTTATCGTTGAAGTCCTTCGCTTCCCATCTAGGTGGAGACTAATAAGTGAATGAAGCACACGCATACTTTTTAATACCTCCCCATTTTGTCGAGATTTTAATTGATAACCAATGGCTCTTGCTGAAAGTCTAATATTTTCCTTAACACTCCCCTTGAAATTCTTGCCCGACCCCCAGTCCTGTAGTGTTGAGGCAGCAAAATTTGATGCATCAGGTACAAGATATTTTCTGGCAAGTGGTAGTGCAGAACGAAATAGCCTAGCAAACCAGCTACTAAGACCATAGCCAGACAGTGTAGTATGCCCCTTGTAGTAGTCCAACCCATTGCCTATTTAACGTGGACTCAAAGCACCAACATAGCAATCGATATCGGGGCAGACAAATGGAATTCTTCTATTGTTCATTTTAGGTGATTGTGGTGTCGCCGACAATGGGTCAAAAATGACATGTAATCACTGCTAAGCCTTTTATTATTGCTAGAGGATCACCCAATTCACTTCTTAGTGTTAACTGACAGAGTTCCAAATACGAAGTGTTTACAGGAATATACTGAAGATGCTTTATATTATAGTGATGAGCAAGTTCATGAGTTGTTTTTCGTTCAAGAAAACGTAGGAGGGGGACAATTTAAGTAACGACTCTCTACGATTCCACAAAGGATGCATATAGAAATATTAAAGAGTCCGAGGCGAAACCAGGTGGATAATCAGCAAAAATAACTTGATCCATCCCGTAAACGGTGAAAGCATTTTTCCCATTGATCGTATTCTGTTTAAAGCCAAGAATGTCTCTCAGATTATCATTGAGAATAAATATTTCAATGTCAACAGGTGAGGTAATGTAAATCCTATCGTGTTCCAATGAATAATTAAAATGGAATTTACCATTCCTATGATATGAGATTTTTATATTGATTGTACTACACAAATCTGTTATATTATCGTATTCAATATATTTCAATTGGGCATATGGATATTTGCTAGATTTAAGTGCTTCAACCCATTCACACTCGACAAAGAGTGTCCAATCGAATGGTATAACTTTTATATTATACACACGATCCTTTCTAAGGATGTCATAGGTATTTTTGAGAATATAGTCGACAAGAGCCACTTCATACGCACCGTCAAATTTGATGGCAGGGGAGAGTTTCGTTCAAAAATCACTTGTCGTATTCAAGTTATTTTAGGAAGGATTGGAAACATTGGACATAAAAGTTACATAGAAATCATTGGGCATTGTCAACATCTTCAACACCGAACCAAGAATAAAAATCAGAGTTGTATCCTAGCCATCGAACAAGTAACTGTTTCTTACCCCTGCGAGTACGTGTCTTTAATATCTTTTCAATTTGATAGATTTCACTATTTTTAGCTCATAGTCATAAAAGCCGCCGAGAATCTCTTCATCTATGGTATCACGCAAACGATAAGTTATGGGTTTAGTGTCTAGGATTTTTGCCACTTTAAAAAGTTCTGTGGACCACAAGCAATTCCCCTTTTAAAAACATTAGTTGTTCTATTAATTCAAACAGTAACACCAACATTAAATTTTTTCTTCTTGACACTCGTTTCAATGGTTTATTGTTTAAGAAAAGTGTCAATTGTATCGTGATCAGAATGATGAACTTCCGTTGGGGTTGAGTTAGACAATGATCGATGAGGTCGCTGATTATAAATCAATATGATTTTACCTAAATCATGAATAAAAGTTGGTGTATTTTTCAATGTAAAATATATTGAAATTGAAATTCGAAGTATTTTTATCAATCTTTCGGCCAATGCAGCCTTTATAGGGCTAGGACGGTAATACAGCAGTGTATTATAGTTCTCTAATAGGTTTGAAACATAGTGATGACAAAATTCACTACCACGATCTATTTGAATTTTTTTATAAGAATCAAGTTCGAAAATACTTTCAATGGCCTGAGCAACTTCAACGCCTCTCTTTGATCGCAATGGAATTGCATATGCATAACGACTATAAACACTGATTGCAAGTAGAATGTACTTGTACGGTGTATTTTGACGTTGTTGAATCTCATCTAGAGTTAGGAGATCTGCTTGCATTATATGCAATGGGAAAAAGGCTTTAGTTTTTCGATATTGATTAGCACGAAGTCTATGATTTCTATGCCGAGTCTAACTTGATTCATTTTGTAGATAGTCTTGTACACTTTTAGTGTGAACACCAAGGACCTTGGAAAGAGTGGTGGGTGAAAACTTAAACTCCTTGCTTCACCAATATTTTCATAAACATCTGTAAAAACATCAACTATTTTGTACGAAAGTGTATATTATAATTCCCGCTATCCTGTTGTTCACGAGTTGGAGTTGGTGATGGTGACATAATATGTTTTTGATTTTTCGCCGCCACCATTGTCAAGTTTCCACTAGGTGTGCTAGTATTTTCCAAGATTGATTTAAAATCTTCTTCTTCTTCATGTTTTAATAGTGTTGTTGATGATGATGGTGCCTGTTCATTTAATTTTTTTAGAATTTGTCTATTTCTAATAAGACTTTTGGGGAAGTTTAATGTATTTAGAAAGTTGTATAGATGAGCGTCAAATGATAATAGTCCTTTACGATTTGTAACCATATCATAGATTAAATCAAGTAGATTATAGCTCTTGCCTTGAATTATAATCCCTTTCCCATTGCCATCAACTTGAATAAGATCTTGACCACTTTCCATGAGATAGGTTAGGAGTCGTTTACTTTGTTCACGATATGAGTGGGGCATTAGATTTCCAATTTTCCATACAAATGAATGCAAATCCTCCTTCTTTAATTGTGTTACAGCAGCAGCAGAATCCAGAGGAGATGATTCTTTTTTGTGGTCAATACTAGTGGCCTGCGCATGATAGGGCTTATGTTTGTCCACTCTTCGAAGTGCATCTTGAAGTAAAAGTAGTTTTTTATCATCCTCAATATTCTTGCTATCGATGAATTTACTCAGATTGTCCTAAAAGTGCTCCACGGGCGAGAGAACAAGGGTTATTTAATTTAATCTATAAGGTTTTTCTATTTTCTCTCTCTCGAGAAAGCGATCTTCGAGTCTTGAAATTACTGGTAGCAAAAGTGTGTAAAAGTTACCGCCCACCTGAAGAAGTCGTTTCTTTTTAAAACTCTTTCCTTTCTTTTTAGAGGCCAATGTTCTTACAATGGAATGATGTTGCTTTGCCTGTTGCTTAACTACTTCTGGCAGTTGAACATTACCCTCGATCAAATTTAAACAAAGTTCAGATATTAGATTAATGAAATCATTTTCAATGCCCTGTTTGAGTATGGCTTTCCTAAGCGAGGGTTTTGAAGTTCTTAGAACTGAAAACAGATGTCTATTTTCATGTAGTTTCTTCAGTGTCATGACAGCAACTAATAGGTATTTTTACTGTTCACGGAGAAATATACTCTAATTTCATCGTCAAAATTATCTATGACCAATCACAGATCCTCGGTTGTATTTTGATTAGAACCAAATAGTATATATCCGTGAGGTTTATTTGTTGCATGCTTTTGATCTAAGAGCAGTCATTTGGGAAAGCTGGAATTTATTTGTCTATTGAGAGTTATTCGCGAGCTAGAATCACAAACAACTCTGTAGATGATATAGTATGTACAGTTCAATGCAAGTGTTCGCGTACATTTGTTCTGATGAAAGAGATTGTGTAGAACCAGAGTGATGGAAATCTGTTCATGATGAGAGTGAACAGTGAATAGTTGTAGCATTTCCTGGGACCGTTGTTCAATAGATTCAGCTAAATCGTCAATAATCAGCCAATAAGAGATCGTCAATAAGAGTTTGGTTCAATAATGCTGAAAAAATCAAGTCCCTGTATGAATTGTATCTGCACCAATCCCGCCATGCCAATTGCTTTTATTTTTTCGTATGACTCCTGCCAAATACTGTAACAATAGTAGTTTTTTTTCGGCTTTTCCACAAACATTTTATCGCAATTTTTTATTATTTTAGTTAAGAGTGTTGTTTTGCCTGACATTGATGGCCCACACAGAAACGATCTGAATGGTGTTTTAAATTTATACATGTTCCCTTCAATAGTTCACCTAGACAACTAACTGTAGACTATAGCTGTCTAATGACTAAATAATTTCCCTACTACTACTACTACTCCGTTCAAGAATAATGAGAAAAAGACGAATAAAGAATCATATTTTCTTTTATTATACGCATAAAAAGTAACAACACTTAAAAAATACTACATTGAACATGAAAGCACATTAAACATGAAAAAAAATACAGTTTTTTAATTTATTTATAATAAAAAATACAGCATTTACATAGGCACTAGAAAAAACACTTAAATAAATACAATTTTTTTGTTTATCTATAAAAATACAACATTTAATGAATAATGCACTTGAAATAATATCAAACACTTTTATTTACAGCATTTGAAATGGGGTCCCCCCCACTTGAAATGGGGTCCCAAGGCCGCTGCGGCTGCCGCGGGGGCCCGCTGCAGCGGGCCGGGAAGCGGCCACGGGGGCCGGGAAGCGGGGGGCCCGCTGCGGTGGGCCGGGGGCTGGCATTAAATAGTGGAAATTGATCTGCCTTGCACACACACACACACATTGAAAATTGTTTGTGATATAAAAAAAAAGAATTTAAAAACACCCATTACCCCAAAAAAAAACCTCCCACCCAATTTGTACTTTTTTTTAATGAATTTAAGTAAATTTTTTTAGACCGAGTTGTTTTCTGTTCTATATAAAATCAACTCGGTCTGAAATTAAATAATGTCCGTGTGGTAGTACCTTCACACCATCCTCAAGTACATAGACTTTGTCCGATATGGCCGACATGGCGTTTTTCTCAACTCTAACTGTGTAGTTTTTAAATTGTAAAGAGCAAATCGCCATGATTTCCACTCTTGGGACTAAACTACGTTCCACACAGTTTCTGTACGCACTCATATTGAAATTATTTTTTACAAAGTATGTAGGCACCTCCTGGCCAGCTTGTTGGATATCCTTGTTGTGCGTTTCCAAACAGCATACCTTCGGCTCAGGAAACACACCACTGTATATTAGATCGCTTCCCATTTCAGATTTTAGCATTAACAATTGATTTGGGGCCTGGCGTTTCACTAGCTCTGGGTAGCGGGATTCATCCCAAATAGTGTAGTCCATTCGTGAACTAATGTACTCGCCATTTTCCAAATCATTCAATAGATTTTCAGTTTTGACTTTTAACAGGAGTGAATCAGTGTCCCCGTAATACACTTGAACTTGTCCCTCAATCGGTCACTGTACCTTGCATACATTATAATAAAATGACAACATGATTTTCTTAGATATTTCAGTTATTAGACTTCCGCCTGCAATATTTTTATTTAAAACAATGTTTCTTTTCTTACGGTGTAGGAGCACCATATCAGAGTCTATGATTGTGAACGATGTGAAGTTTGGATCCGCAATAATTCGAGCACAATCTTTGGGGTTGGTTACAATGTCATATCGACTTCTGTTTCGTACGCTCTCGCACATTTTACCGAAAGCGGAGTTCAAAACGAGTTTATAGATTTCTTTTTAAACCTTCGCTTTCGCTTGTGAACGTTTAATGACAAAGGTGTCAATGAACGTTTTCATGCAAGACTTTTGATCAAATTGGATGGCTCTATGTATATTTGTGACTTTGAAACCATTGGACACCATCCATTTCAATAGCACCTGATGAACGACGATATTCTGTTTCGAGTTGAGGTCGGCAATTAGTTTTTGTTTTGAAGGTACCCAGTGCATACTCCCATCCTCCACTAATGATAAATTTTAGGGGCTCAGAGAGTCCCTACCCACCGGTCTATTTATGCACGGAAAAGTCTTTTACCGAGTCATGGATTTCCATGGGTATTTCACCGTCAATTTCAAAAAAGCATCCCTGTGCCCCATTCTCCTCAACACTAGCAATGTCGGGGAAATTTGAAGCACACGGATTGTCAAGCCATTTATAATTACCACAGGGCAAACAGTATTGAGACATTGCCGATGGGTAAAGAGAATTCATATCCAAAAAAACCGCGTCCGACTTTTCATCGGTGTATTTTACGGTAGGATCAGTTTCATGATACGGTCCCAGTAAAAAACAGACCCAACCCTCAATTAACGATCAAAAAAAATGTTTTTATACATAACAGCGATAAGAACAATTTATTATTTTCTGATTTTTATTATAAATTACATAAACAGAATATGAGTGGAAAAAAAAAAACCTAAATACAAACCAAATTACCCATAAATTTTATCCGTATTTTTTCACACAATGTCCAGAAGAGTGGGTACGCCCCTAGCCAATTATAGTTTACAATAATCCCACCGATTTTTACATCCGCCCTTTGCCCGAACGCTAATGTCAAATTCATAGTCAGTAGTTGTGTAATCACTCTATGTGAAAAAATTATAGACAGCTTTAATGGGCGGTAGTGGCAACTCATCTAGCCTCGAGACTGAGTTGTAATAATCATATGTATATATACCCTTACACGTTAATAACTCATACATTTCATCATCTGGGACGCGTTGTTTAAGGAGGGGGAAACTATCAAAATTGTCACTTTTCTGTATCTGAATCAATTGACTTAGAAATTTGGGTAAGAAACGGAAAGAGTCTAAAAAATGGAATTTATTCAGGTACGTGTTACCCTTGTCAACTGTTTTCCACATGAATTCTAGAAGCAGTAGCTTCTCCGATGATTTAGGTATGATATTATAGGAAACAAAACCATCTACCCATGCGTCATCTAAAACTCCATCCTTGGCAATACGGGCCAACGCCGGTAGAACAAGATTTAAGTCGTAATTGGAATTGTGTATAAAAACAAGTATTAGATATTGTTGTCTAACCTTTAAATTGCAGGACTGATGTGCGACCCCCCCAAAGTTACTCCCCCCCCCAATGTAATTTCCTGCCAAAAATGATCATGGTCGATCACCTTCCTCCTCCCCCCATTCCCATCACCATCATCGAATTCCCCCTTGCAAACCCAACACATTTTACGATTTTTAATGGCCGTTATGTCATCTGGTGATAGGAGCATAAGATAGTTTGTATAACGAAGGCGCAAAATTGCACCATTCGCTGTTTTGATTAGACTGACCAATGCCGAGCGCATGCAGTTTTCACCGTCAACCAACATCTCAACTACATCCAGCACTTGCATGGTATTATTGGAATCTCGTTGTGCATGAGCGTAAGAGACCCCTATGGCTTCATGTATTTTAACACGATTTGAATTTGACGAAGCGTACACGTCTGTCAGTTTAGCTTCGCAGTCTAAACCGATCTTATTGCTCTGCAGGAGCGTGTTTTGATAATTTCTAAAACGTAAGATCGCTCTATCTCCGCTTACCCCCTCCACAGCCTGGTATTCATGACGTTTACAGTGTTTCATGTGATGCTTTAACTTTAAGTCAGTCCAAAATCTTGAGAGGCACGTTGGACAGTAATAACGTACACCCCCACATTTTTTACCCTCACTTAGAACCCTACTAATATCGGCAATTGGATTAAAATGACCAATTGAATCAGGGTCTGTGGGTGGGGTGTATAGAAGCCACACCCAATGTTCTACTGATTCAATTGAAGGAGCCCGCACTGGAAATAATACGCCCTTCTTACCGGAACGGTGACCCTCCTCAAATTCTGTTTCATACTGTAACACCGTGACACCAATCTTTAAATTTGCATTAGCCCGCTCGAAAATATCTATTCCTTTTAGTGTCACGGGAAATTTACCATTTAAACAATTGAAATCTACTTTGGGGAACTTTGAACCCTCCCAACCATTAACTACCAATTCATTCAACTTTTTCTTAGTGGCATCTTTTTGAAGTGGTCTGTATGCAGCAATTAAAAATGCATAATTGAAACACTGTAGCCTCGTATCGAAACAGATTCGTTTTATCCCCCTACTTACCTCTAAATCTGAATGATATTTTAATTCAATTGCCCTCTTCCCACTCCCACCTATTAAAATAAAATCTTTTTTAAATCTACAAATATTAACATTTAAACTTGCAATAAATAAAACCACCGACCCACTACCCCCTTCGTTATAATTTTCCCACTTACTTTGAATGTTATTAGCCCAGTTTAGAAAAACCTCCCCATAATTTGATAAATGCGGGTGAATTTTCAACATCTCTGTTTGCAAGTATTTCGAATACACCTCACCCACATTTTCATTAAAAAAAAATATTTTTAGTGCTCTTTATGCTTTTAAACTGACCCCCACCCCCCACACCCCCATCTGTTGTTCAATAATGGCTCGAATAGTATTATTAAAAAAATTTTTTATGGCTGAGGGCTCTGGTATTATATACTTCGACACAAGAGAGTTAAAGAGGTCACCGAATTTGGAGCTGTAGACTTTTATGTGGTGTAAGGCAGAGATGAAAAGAAAAAAATCTGAAAGAGGGGATACGTGTGTTGTTGCTGTATTACTACTGCTGCTACTACTGGCACTAGGCGTATCATTAAGTGGAATGGTGGGGGGTGACATAAAATCGTCAGTGTTACCACCCTCAGTCTGTTCAATTGCAATGGATGGAGATGGCATGAAGTCCCCTAAGTCAGTTAGTATGTGTTCCAATGTGTTTGGGGATAGCTGATCGAGCCAGCTTGTATTGTCCTGTGACGTAATTTCTTTATGAGGACCCGGTTCAGATGCACCACTAACATCCCCTAAATGATCTCGCATGAATCTATCTGTCCATTCCGGGTCCTCCATCATGTCAATGTCACAAGTTAAATGAATTGGTTCAGCTCCAGTAAATGTTGATGTTTCATGACCAAATGGCGCTGCTATTTCATTAATCTATAGAAAAAAAAGTTTATTTTCTATGTGAAATAACCATTATTTCATAAAGTTGAAAAATCATGTTCATTTCTACTCGTATGTTTACCAGGATATTTAGCACGTAGCATTTTTCCACACCACCCACAAAACTCAATTCCTCTTAGCATTATTTAAACTAAATACTTACCCCCGCCTCCCAGAGAAAGTTCAGAAAGACACAATAGCCTAATTTATGTTGAAGCGTTTCTTAGTCGTATGTTTTCCTGAATATTTAATAAGTACCATTTTTCCACACCACCCACAAAACTCAATTCCTCTTAGAATTATTTAAACTAATTAGTTACTCCCGCCCCAGAAAGTTCAGAAAAAACGCAATAGCCTTATTTATATTGAAGCGTTTCTTAGTCGTATGTTTACCCGGATATTTAATACGTACCATTTTTCTGCACCACCCACAAAACTCAATTCCTCCTAGAATTATTTAAACTAAATACTTACCCCCACAGAAAGTTCAGAAAGACACAATAGCCTTATTTATGTTGAAGCGTTTCTTAGTCGTATGTTTACCAGAATATTTAACACGTACCATTTTTCCACACCACCACCAAAAATCAATTCCTCTTAGCATTATTTAAACTAAATAGTTACCCCCGTCCCCCAGAGAAAGTTCAGAAGAACGCAATAGCCTAATATATGTTGAAGAGTTTCTTTGTCGTATGTTTTCCTGTATATTTAATAAGTACCATTTTTTCACACCACCCACAAAACTCAAGTCCTCGTAGCATTATTTAAACTAATTAGTAACCCCCACCCAAGAAAGTTCAGAAAAACGAAATAGCCTTATTTATACTGAAGGGTTTCTTAGTCGTATGTTTACCCTAATATTTAACACGTACCAATTTTCCGCACCACCCACAAAACTCAATTCCTCCTAGTATTTTTTAACTAAATAATCATGTAGACGGCAGAGGTAAAATACCTACATTTCCAAATTCAGACTGCGTTTGTATTCCCGAAGCCCCTGACAAAGCATGAAGGGGGATGCCCTCGCGATCTTGAGTAGACAAGACTGATGCATTATGAGAAAGCATCCATTCCCTTTTGAATTTTCTGCCAGGTTGCATAGAGGTCTGTGCAGAGCTGACACTGAAATGAAAGGGTCCTGGTTGGTCCAGAGAACTTGTAATAGAGCTAGCATATCTGATGATGGATGGTCTTGCAGCTTGCATCGATGTGGTATCACCCCATCTTGGTCTCTTTTCGGGGGAGGGGGAGTAATTGTATGAATCCACCTCCTCCTTAAAAAAGAAGAAAAATTTAGTAAGGAAATAATAACCTCTCTTTTACAGATAAATTGACCTCTAAAGTTGATTCTGTTATTTGTAGTGCTTTAGAAATATTTCGGTAAAATTTCCCCCTGAAAATTTCATCCCTGGAAACCCCCCTCCTCCGGTCAAATTAATCCCCTTTCAAAATCCTTCTACTCTGTCAAAACTACAAAATTCCACGTTTTTGATGATAAAAGCTTGAAAGATTCTCTTTACTAATAGAACAGCACACTCATTTTTCAATTTAAAAATTTGAGGAGCAAATCCCTAAGACAAAAGACCTAAAATTTAATTTAAAAGTTAGCTCACGTTTACGGAAAAAAAACTGGTAAAATTTCCCCCTGAAAATCTCACCCCTGGAAACCCCCCTTTTTTACAGAAGAAAAAATTAGTCTGCACAAAGAATCCCCTCCTCCCTCCCTCCCCCCCCCCCCCCCTTACTTTCCATGCGATGAAATAGTTTGTTTTTTCACATCGTAAAACTCTCTTAATCATGGAATACAATTGAAAATAGAATATCTTTTGTCTAATTAGGCTAGAATACAATTTCTCTCTTTGTCAAAACCCGTGTTGGTATTCCATAAAACATGTGGCATTAGTCTATGCGATAATAGGAGCGTGCGAAATTTGGTCCCAAAACTAACCCTTCCTTGTAAACACAGAAGCTTCTATTTAAACAAATAAAGAAAACGCATTTTAATTAGAATGAATGAGGAAACTGACATTTTTGAAGGAAATAACTAAAACTACAGAATTAAGCTCGTAAACAAAGCAGTGGGGGAGGATTTTTTATTTACATAGTGGAAAAAAGAGCGTACTGTGTTTTCTAGCGAGTATACTCATCATATTGTAGGATTTGTATTGATGGAGGGGAGGAGGGCTATGCCCCTGAATTTGAATTTACTAGTAAAATGATTTTATTTGTAAATAAATTAAGAAATTCAGTAAACTGTACTCACATTGAAAACTGAAGTATCCATTGTTTCAAAGTTAATAATATTCAGTGTACTATCTATGATATATGAAATCATTATGAAAATTAAATCGTAAGGTATGGGCATTTTATACAAAATCTCAAGGACGAATAAAAAATCTATCCTTTTATTTATAACCAATCACCAATCAACTTACCGTATATTGAACAACCTCCGATGGCTCTGATTGGCTCCTAAAAATGAGTATTGTCTCAAAAACCGGTCCGGTTGAGTTATATAATTTCGACAATACTCACAAAACATGTTGGACCACTTCATACCGTGAGGGCTTAAAAAAAAAATATCTACGTCAAACGGGACATTCTTGTGCAATTCTTATCAATAACAAAAAAAACAGTCTGCTTGAGTTATATAATTTCGATCATACTCTCAAAACATGTTAGACCACATTATACCTTGCCAGCTTTTAAAATGCCCATGTGTAACTCTAATGTCACACGCGTGGGTTTTTCTTGCGCAATTCCATGTATTTTTTCTTGTACAGTTCAAATCACCACCTACGTGAATTTACGGTTGAATGTACGGTTCAAATATATAGATACATTACTACTTCTGCTGAATTACTAATGTAGGAGTTTTGTGAATATAAAAACCTTTACTGTATTCACAAAACTCCTACATTAGTAATTCAGCAGATTTAGTTACAAAACTTAATAACACAACTATTTCAAAAAACACAATAGATAGTAGTTTTGATATTGTTTCCATGTATGTGTATTATGAAACTTATGTATGTGTATTAATGAAACTGTATACACATACATGTATGTGTATGTGTATTTAATGAAGAATAAAACTTATCTTATCTTATATTATCTTATACGAATATAGATGTGGCTACTTCTGAGCAATTATTAAAAAACAAAATAGAAGAAAATTATCACTTAATCGAAGACTCAGCGACAGGGATTGATTGTGAAGTTTTATTTAATCTTGTTAAAATTTGTAATAAGTTTTCAATGTATTTTCCGTTGCGTGATTCTTTTTTATCAGCAAATAAATGGGCTACCAATGGGAGGAGCTCTATCCGGCCTACTGGCTAATATTTATGTCGAGAACCTTGAAAATTGGGCATTAAATTCTTATTTTTTTAAACATGTCTATTGGGGTCGTTACATGGATGACGTAATTTCACTTTGGAATTATGGGGAAATTGAACTTCGGGGTTTCCTAGATTATCTTAATACTTATGATAGAAATTTAAAGTTTACCCTACAAACTTGAATTGAAAATAAACTACCATTTTTGAATGTGCTAATTATCCGTAATACTAGTAATTTAGATTTAACTATCTATAGAAAACCAAGACAAAACAAAAGATATCTTCATTTTAAGTTAAATCACCCCCCACAAGTTAAAACAGCAGGTGTAACTTCTCTTATTGACCGTGCCCTGAACATTTGCTCCGATTTATACATAAAAACAGAAATAAATTTTATCAGAGATATTCTTTTTGGCAACGGAGACCCCATTCCTTTTGTCAATATTACGATTAACCGTAGACTAAAAAGACATTTTCGTAAAATCAACGATATTTCACAATGTGAAGAACCGGAAAAACCTTCTAATATAATCTATCTTCCGTACATCCCAAGAATCACAACAAAAATAGAAAATATTTGCACATAAAATAATCTGTATTTAGATTTCACTAATAATTTTAAAATCACAAATTTCTTAAACTCCGGTAAAGATAAAACCCCAGTTACTCGCAAAAGAGGGGTTTATCAAATACCATGCGATTGTGGCAATTACTACGTTGGCAGAACTCATCAGAATCTAGGAAAATGGATCCACCAGCATAAAGAAGACATAGACAAAGCGTTAATTGCTAGTAGTTCTAATAACTCCTTTGATTCTGCTTTAGCTAGCCATATATTTAATAATCCCAGCCACACAATATTTTTTGAAAAATCTTCTCTCATTAGTAGTGATTTGGGGATAAAACTGGTAGTTCGTGAATCAATCGAAATTAGGCTCAAATAAATAAAAATATTTCCTTAAATAGGGACATAGGAGAATATTCACTGAATTCTTTATACTCAAATTTAATTAAAAATGATCTAACAAAATATTTTATTAAACCAATTGACAATAGTATTGAACCCGTTACAAAAAGGCCTTTAAGACTAGCTGCTAAAAAAGCATGATTAGCTTTGAAAACTTGCAGTTAATTATTTTATTTTATTTTGTTTGAATGAATTCATTCTCTCTCATCAATTTATTTATCAGTCCTGGTTGAACTTCGTTGAAGTAAGGATGCTGGGGCTGTTTTAAAAGTTTTTAAGAGCATTTTTAGTTTTAAACTTCGTATTTTAATGTAAGTTTATATATTTATATATATATATATATATATATATATATATATATATATATATATATATATATATATATATATATATATATATATATATATATATATATATATATATTCTTTAATGTTGTGCTGAAGACGGTACTTTGACATAGGCACCTAGCCCCCCCCCCCCTTCACACCCTTTTTTCCTCAAACCCATCCGACAAGAACTTTGAGATAGTTTTTTTTTAATAGTTCAAAGACCATATAACGAAAACTCAGGGGTTAACACAGCCCCCCAGGGCCTGAGGGCAGGTGTTGTAAGTTATGCCCTTGGGGAATATATGGTTCTTATTGAAGGGATGCTCGTAAAAAACTCTGAGATGGCTCATTTGATTGGAAACTGAAAGTTCTAGTTAAGTTTTTTCGAGTCAAAAGATATTGGAGTGCAAATAGCCCCCCACGTCCCTTTTCCCCAAATGCATCCAATAAAAATTTTGAGATAGGCATTAAGTTAAATATTTCTCAAAAGTCAGTAACAAAAACTCAGGTGTCGTCACAACCCTCCAGGGCTCGGGGGCAGGCGTTGTAAGTTATGCCCTGGGACATATATTGTTCGTATGAAAGGGATGCTCGTATAAACTTCAGAGAGGGCTTATTTGATTGGATATTGAAATCCAGCCCTTTTTAAGAGTCAAAAGTGATCAGAGGGCAACTGGCCCCCCAAGCCCTTTTCCCCCAAATACATTTGGTAAAAAATTTGAGGTAGCCATTTTGTTAAAAATAGTTCAAAGATCATATAACAAAACTCCTTTACGTATGGTCATTTCGTTAAAAATAGTTCAAAGGTCAGATAAGAAAAACTCCTGTGTCGACACGACTCCCCCAGGGCCGGTGCAGGCGTTGCAAGTAGTGCTCTGGGGGCATATATGGTTCTTATGGAAGGTATAAGTA
>NC_142809.1:55646829-55649917 GCF_049724085.1 Artemia sp. Qi Xiang Cuo | reverse complement strand
CTTCGTTCGGTTACGTATTGCTATGCGAATTAGATTTAAGTTAAAGTCTTCCATTATTACAAGTTCAAATGGACGTCTGGCTATTAAATCCAAGACCTCAGCAAGGACCTGAAGAAAAGAACGGACGGATCCACTGGGAGATCTGTAAACATTGACCAATCACCAAAACCTTTTTTTGCAATTTGGTTTCAATGAACTGGGAATCAAAATCCCCTTCAACATTCCTTGACAGATCGCTTCGAACATGTATAGGGAAGAACATTAGAAATATACTTACTACACCCTTTGCCATCATTCTGCGATTTAGTCACTTCATTTTGTAACCGGGTATATCTAAAAGCATTCCGTTACTAGAATTAAGGAAAGTGTCACCTAATCCGATAACATCGGGTCACCCATCAAAAACCATCTGCCTCAACTGATCAATCGATGAACATAGACCCTGAGTGTTGAGTTCTATAGACCTGAGTATTGGGTTGAAGGACCGAAAAATGATCATCTCGTCTAGTATCCCAATTTAAATCGGAAACATACTTACTAGTAATTGATTTGGAAATATTTACGGAATTTCTTTTAAATTGACAAATTGGAATTATTAATAATACTCAAAATATGTAATGGGTTACTTTGCAATTGAAGCATCAAGGGAATAAACATCCCCAGAACCTGAGTTAGAAAAATTCATAAAACTTAAGTAGATTATGTATCAAACCTGCGCCACAAAACACACAAAATAAAATAAATAAAAAATAACTAAGAGGCTATAAACAACAACAACAAAACAAATAAATAAATAAAATCAAAACAATCATACCAATAAATAAGAGATATATACATTTTATACTATTGAACATATATATAGTAATAATTCAGATAAATTTAATGACTTCCTTAAATTATTAATCTTACTGCTCGGCTACTCGGTTTTCTGAAATAAATAAATAAATAAATAATATATATATATATATATATATATATATATATATATATATATATATATATATATATATATATATATATATATATATATATATATATATATACATATATACATATATATATATATATATATATATATATATATATATATATATATATATATATATATATATACATATATATATATATATATATATATATATATATATATATATATATATATATATATATATATATATATATATATATATATATATATATATATATATATATATATATATATATATATATATATATATATATACATACACACACACACACACACACACACACACATATATATATATATATATATATATATATATATATATATATATATATATATATATATATATATATATATATATATATATATATATATATATATATATATATATATATATATATATATATATATATATATATATATATATATATATATATATATATATACATATATATATATATATATATATATATATATGATGGGGATATATATATATATACATATATATATACATATATATATATATATATATATATATATATATATATATATATATATATATATATATATATATATATATATATATATATATATATATATATATATATATATATATATATATATATATATGTGTATATATACCGGATAGCTCCACTGCACCATGAGACTAATACAAGTAAAATCATTTTCAAGATAACAAAGGATTAAAATCCCAAACTGACGCAATGACTTGTGAGAACAGGCGTGTAACATAAAAGAGTAATTATTGAAATCCATAAATTTCATTGAAGTTAATTGGAACGAAAGTAAATCCTTAGACAGTTACGCACAAAGAAAAAAAATAAACAAAAGATTAATAAAATACACTGAATATATGAATGGCAAGATACTAAACATATCTAAAAAAAACACAAAAAAACTTATTTTTAGACACATTTGGCTAGAGTACGAACTTTTTAATCACGCTTTCAGCGATAGGCTTTGCCAAAATTTGCCCACGATCAGTCCAAACATTTCTATGACCAAATTTGTTCTTTGCGGCACATAGAACCTCACGTCGCCTTTTTTTCAATGCTTCCGATATGAAAATTCCGCTTGAAGCTAACCTGGCTTTTGCTTTGAAGACTTTCTTCGCTATATCACTATTCACAAATTTAACTAATACAGGAGGGACTCTTTGTCGTTACGGAGGCAGCGGTTAAAGCAAGGAATATGTTGAATCTGTAGATATTCCTAATTTGGGCAACATTCATTTCAGTCAGGTTCATTTTAGTTACGAAAACTTGCAGGATTGTTGATTGGAGGTCAGATCCCGATCGCTGCTTAACGCTCTGCGTGTAACTGAGCTCTCGTATAACTGAACCCCAAGCAACTGAACCCCTGTAACTGAACCCTCGTGCAACTGAACCACCGTTTTACTGAGCCCCCGTGCATTTGAAACCCCGTATAACTGAACCACCGTGCAACTGACCCCCCGTATAACCGAACCCCCGTGCAACTGAACCCCCGTGCAACTGAACCCCCGTGCAACTGAACCCTCGTGCTACTGAACCCTCATGCAACTGAACCCCCTTTAGCTGAACCCTCGTGCAACTCAACCCCCGTGCAACTCATCCCCATTAACTAAACCGCCGTGTAACTGAACCCCCCCATGTAACTGATACTGTTTGTAATCATGTAACCATATAACTGTGTGTTAACAGAACACAACTGATGATCGAAAAGTGATGAAAGAGAGGGGTAATACCGAACTCTCAGCTACCATTCTTAGGAGACATCTAACAGTCTATAAGTGACCATGGAATTCCTGTGTTGTTTTAAAGTCACTTTTCAGTGAATAGGCAGCGTGGTGGCAGAGTGCACCTGGCGACGATAAATCACATCAGTCCAGTTTTGTCAGGAAAAAATTGCTCAGTGATAATTTATTGTTCCTACTATCATTATGTGCTTCTACGTTCAGATTAAGGTGCCTAGTAGTTGGCCCAGGACCGAGCAGGCATGAATTTTCTTGTGATCACTTGACTTTCCATTTGTGTTTTATAGGATAGTTATAAGCTAATACTAAAACCCCTGTTTTAGATGTGCCATTTAGAAAAACTGCAT